>NC_043981.1:10312500-10607500 GCF_902150065.1 Myripristis murdjan
TACCACTTTTAATAAATCAAATGATTTTCAGACTGCAAAAAAGAGTGGAGCAATGGCAAAGCAGCAGTGGATTATTGTTGGCAGATTTTTTAATTATACAGACTGCACAGATGAATGTACATTTGATGTCTGTATCAATAAATTCATACTTGTTCTTCAGTAGCGAAATAACAACAAATTCTTGGTACCAATTTATAATAAGACTACCCATGTAAAGGGTTTATGAGAGGCTCACTATTTGGCAAGATCAAGTTACTGCTGCACCACATCTGTTCTGTTAAATCTCAGATCTTGCTAGTAGTTGTTTTAATTTGTCTTCTCTTTTTATCAGTCAGCCATCCTTTGTATCGCATTGATCTATGAAAATTGATATAACTTGAACTAACCCTAACCTAATTAATAACCTAATTAAAAACCATTCATAAACCCAAACTCTTCATTCATACACACAGTGTCCAGCTGCGATCTAACTGTGATCTAACTGTGACCCACTGTCTTTCTCCAGCACACAGCTTTTCCCTCGGATGTGAAGGACCTGATGAAGCGCATCAGGACGGTGCTGATGGCCACCGAGCAGATGAAGGAGCACGAGAACGACCCAGAGATGCTGGTGGACCTCCAGTACAGCCTGGCCAAGTCCTACACCAGCACCCCCGAGCTCCGCAAGACCTGGCTGGACAGCATGGCGCGCATCCACAACAAGAACGGAGACCTGTCCGAGGTAAACACACTTTATCGGGTCCTTGCATGAGAGTAAGATTTTAAAAAATTGCATCAGAAATAGATCAGTGGCATGGAAAATGGTTTGCAGTCATGGTAACAGAGAAAACGGAGATGCAGGTTGGAGCTCCGTCTTTATGGCAGCCAGTTCTCCGTGGAACATTTCACTCCTGTAAGGCTTCGCCAACCATGTGACTTACCTCTGTGTTTGTCTGTTCCCCCTGCAGGCAGCCATGTGCTACGTGCACGTTGCTGCTCTGGTGGCTGAGTACCTGTGGAGAAAAGGTGAGTTTGAGGATAGAGTCGCATGTTTGTGTTTGTGTGTGTGTGTGTGTGTGTGTGTGTGTGTGTGTGTGTGTGTGTGTGTGTCTGTGTCCTCTGGTAGCAGCATGCACACTTTTAATAAATAACTACTGAACATTTGACCTCTGTTCCAACACTTTTTATGACTCCCATTAACAGGCATCATATAACAAGCTACAAGCAGACATTTACACAGTGGGCATAAAATTAACTCCGAATTATGGTTTAATGAATTAAGTAAAGAATAAAAAGATTGAGCTGCGGTGCACTAAAGCAATATTCTCGGCAATAAAGCAATGTGTGTGTGTGTGTAGATTTTTACTTTTCTCTTAACACATATTTTACATAAGAGGTGTATTTCGTTACATTTGAAATTGCATACATGCGTGTACTTGGTTTTGTAATCCTTTACATTTACATTTCAGAGAGGTACATTTTAACATTTACTTCAGTGCATTTTTAAACCAGCATTTTTACTTAGACTTAAGTAAAATATCAGCCAAGTAACAACACTGCCACTTCAGGAGGATCTTGTTGTGTTCTTTCCAACTCTGGATACACCCACACTCTCTCTCGCTCTCACACACACACCTACACACACGCACACACACATCCCAGCAGTGCCACCTGAGCACTCCTCCAAGGTTCGTCTGTTCATTCTGATTTTAAAGACACGCTACATTCCCCAGATGAGATTCCCTGTCAGATTTCTTCACACATCAGCCTGGATATGAGTCAGACTCTGAAGGGCTCCCGTTATGTAGCGTGACAGATGACAGGCATGTATGATCGCTTATTCTCTGTCATCAGTCCAGCATCTCATTCTTAGGTGTTGGCTCGTCAGGTGTCAGAGTTGAGGAGGTTTAATACGGAACATAATGGATTGCAAAGTGGGTTTCATTTCTAATTTTACATGTTCCCAGTTTCTGGGAACTGCAGAAATTCCTATCGATCATTCTCAAGAATAGTCGGCGTTTTCAAGGGCAGTGTCATCCTTCTTGTACTCATTCCAAGGGATAGATGGGGGAGTTCTGCAGTAGTGCTTTCGCTGTGAGTTTTTAAGCAAAGATCACCTTGTGAATCCTCTGAATTAATGTGAAAAAACACTAACCTGTCATTTTGATTGTGTTTTATTTTTACCCTCAGCAGCAAAAGTAAAAATCAAAATCATTTTTCGTTGTTTCATTTCACTCATGCCATATTTGTGTACCCCCGGCTGTCAGGGATGTTCAGGCAGGGCTGCTCGGCTTTCCGTGTCATCACGCCAAACATCGATGAAGAGGCGGCCATGATGGAGGATGTAGGAATGCAGGATGTTCACTTCAATGAAGTAAGGCTTTCTTTTTTTTTCTTTTCTTTTCATGCACCACGTTGTGAAAAGCTGCTGACCCAACTGCATTGAACAGGCTTTTAGAATGGTATTTTTTATTTCCTCATTGGAATCAGGTGCCACATAATGACTGTAAAGTCCTCTTATCAAGTATCAAGTGCTCCATAAAGTAGTAGATGAACTGATTCTATAGAAGAGGCAGACATTTGCTGACACAAAGGCTGAAAATCTTTTAGCCATCAGAGATAACCTCATCAAATAGAAAGGGATCAGTAGAAAAAATGGTGCTACCCTCCCTGTGCGCTTTTATGAGTTGGTCAACAAATCTATAGGCAGTGCAGTGCGCTTTTACCCTCCATCTGTCCTGAAAACCTCTCCCCTTTATGAGCTGCACTCGCTGTCATCCCCCTATAAAAAGAAGGAGTCTGACAGGCCCATCTGCCGTCTCTGCAGGGAGCAGTGTTCACAGTTCATCTTCACTAAAGCTCACTGGACAAATAAGGACAAGAGGAAACATCCCTCTCCGGGTTCATTTATTTCTCCAAGCCCAGACTACAAAGCAGGGAGGAGGAGGAGGAGGAGGGGAGGGCATTTGATGAAGTTTAATGGAGTTTAACAAGCACTTCTGTTGTGTGTGTGTGCGTGTGTGTGCAGGAGGTGCTGATGGAGCTGCTGGAGGAGTGCGCTGATGGTCTGTGGAAGGCGGAGCGTTATGAGCTCATTGCTGATGTATACAGGCTCATCATTCCCATCTATGAACAGCGCAGGGACTTTGAGGTACCCTCAAAACACAGGGGCGACCAAAACAATGGGCCATGAGATGATTTATGGAGTGCCATTAGACGGCAATAATAGACTTACCTTGACAGGTGCCCGCCAGGAAAATTCAGCATGCATTGCAGATTGAAAAAGACAAAAAAAAAAAGAGTTACTTTATCTATCTAACACACTGCTATTGTCGGATGGAGACCTTGTATCTTGAAATGCAGCTTCTACATAGTTGATGTTACTGTAATGTGAACAATAAAATCATATGATAAAGACTTACGGCAGTCTGTCCTGTATAAAAACAGAGCATTAACCCTCCATTACTGTATCTGAAAGTAGTAAATTAACACTTCAATGCTTTTGAGTTCATGAGCCAATTTCTGGTATATATGGGGTTTTTTTTGTGCACCAGAAACTGACCCACCTGTACGACACGCTGCACCGTGCCTACACCAAAGTGATGGAGGTGATGCATACCGGCAAGAGGCTGCTGGGAACGTACTTCAGAGTGGCCTTCTTCGGCCAGGTAAGGTGCCAATATTCCACAACTACTAGTGCAACACAACAAAATATTACCATGCGTACCGCACTGAAGATAATTAACTATTTTTTGCTGAGCATGAATGCTAATTCAATGCATACTGTTAATTAAAGCGTGATTCTAATCTTAACTCTTGCCTCTCACACGCATGCACGTACACACACTCTCCCTCATGCACGTGCGTGTATACACACACGCACGCACACACTAACATCTGAATCTACCCCCACCAGAGCTCTCTTTTTTAATAGACATTTCTCTGCTTCTCTCTTCCCCCTCCAAGGCGGCGGTAAGTGTGCACAGGTTTTGGCTGTGTGTGTTGGCCTGTCCTTGCATCATCACTTTATTAGTAAGCTAGATAACGAAGCTAGAAGTCGCTGCTTTCTTTGATTTTGCTTTAAAAGCTAGCTCGGGTTGGGGATTTACGGAGTGACAGATGTTTGCTGCAGCATCCTTCATTCAACCAATCAATGGCCTGATGATTGGCTGATTGATGTACAGCAGATTGGATGAACTTCGGTCCCCAAGATGGCAGAGTAGAACTAGTTTTGCGTTGTTTTAGGCTACCGTGCATGCTTTTTTCTGTAGGTTTCGGCCAGCTTTATTTTTGCATCTACTGCATTTTTGAATCTGTTACAGCTTTTCTGTGCTTCTTTTGACTTTTTTCGCTCTAGCTAAAGCAGCTGCCCAAAGCTCCCTCTGAGTTAGTATCCACACAGAGTTGTAGCTGACTGAGAATAGTGAACGCTGCCAGATGCTGTTTTTTTTTTTACTGTACCCATATTGTATGTGTTGCTCTTGTTAACACGCCCATTAACCTTTCCCTTAAACAGCCATTTTACCTCTGGGATCTCCTCTCAGTGATTATGCTATAGCCTGTAAATTCCCACCCACACACTCGTCTGTGTGCCTTTCCACAGATACTTCCAAGCATCTCTTTCATTTGGT
Source organism: Myripristis murdjan (assembly GCF_902150065.1). NCBI lineage: Eukaryota > Metazoa > Chordata > Actinopteri > Holocentriformes > Holocentridae > Myripristis > Myripristis murdjan. The sequence goes on from NC_043981.1 coordinate 10,317,111, forward strand.
GTGACTGACCAGCTGTTGTGTGTGTTTGACGTTTCAGCTCAAATAGGTTGTATGCTTCTGGCTGTGAAGTGAGCAGCTCACGTTTGCATGTTTGAAGCATACTAGATGCTTTATTTCCCTCTTTGCTGCACTGTATAGCTTATGACCCTCTGGTACATCCAACGTTATATCCCCAAGTTCCTCTCAGTTTTGGCTTCAATTTTGGCATACCACTAATCTCTGTGTGTGTTTACATTGAGATGTTTTCTTGAGATATAATTTTGCGGATGCCACAAATATCATGTAAGAGGCTTGCAATTGCATTTTATGTCTATATAAGTTATCAGTAAAAAATTGACTTCCCATTGCATGCTTATTTTCTTATCCATGTGAGAGCAGACTGATGTGTCCTGCCTTTAAAATACAGAGGCACAAAGTAAACTAGGTGAACGGTGTAAGCCATTTTTTCAAGGTTTGACTTTTTCCCTCTTACTCTGAGAACCTAGAACAAAAAGCAAAATGTGAAAAGCATTTTTCTAAAAAAAAAAAAAATAAAAATAGCTACAGGTTACAGAGCAGCTCAGAATGCAAGAGTTAATAAATATGCTCTACGTTTTTGACTGTTCCCCTCCCCGTCTCTCTCTCTCTCGCTGTCTCTCTCTCTCGCTCTCTCTCTCCCTCTCTGCAGGGCTTCTTTGAAGATGAGGATGGAAAGGAGTACATCTACAAGGAGCCAAAGTTCACCCCGCTGTCGGAGATTTCCCAGAGGCTTCTGAAGCTCTACTCCGACAAGTTTGGTCAGGAGAACGTCAAGATGATTCAGGACTCTGGCAGGGTGGGGTCGAATTTATGTGTGTTTGTGCATACATGACATGTTTATGTGACAGCATAACAGTAAATGGTAGACTCTTTCGGTTGGGCAATACACTTGAGAACATATTGTAGGTTTCTAGTGCGAAGTTCAGGGACGCACGGCATTCACAAACTCATAGTTACAACATGGTTACAACATAACTCCACAACTCAATATGCAAGACCATTTTACAGTTTTCCCTTTGTGGAAAAACATCCTGTCAGGTTCATATCTTGTTCTGTAAATCTTTTCTTTGAAGTACTTTGAAGCACTCCCTGCATGAACGTACTTGTACATTTATGCTCTTGCAGCATGTTATTTCATGCATCAGGGTAAGATGTAGACTTAAATACCCAAGTAGGCTAATCACCAACAATGGTTAAGGAGTCTGACATAATATATACTCAGTAGATACAATATGCATCCATAGTAGTAGTTTAGTTTAGTTTAGTCAGTTTAGCTTATTGTAACTTGGATTAGTTTAGTTATTTAAGCTCATACTTAAATTAAAATTTGTTAGGATGTGCATTAGCTCAATATCTGGTAGCAGCTACTTGACGGCTTCACACAAACCCATACAGATAACATCATATTATATAGTAATAGATAAAGCATACAGTAAGTATGGAAATAAAAATAGATAAGTAGATATGTGAAATTAAAAAAAGCATAAACAAAACTGGCCTGGACTACACATGTCACAACAAATATGCAGTTTTGAGATTGGGTTCGGGAAGGATTGAAAGCTTTGAAAGGTTGTGTTATCGCTGTCCAAAAGCATCTCTGCTCCTCTGCGCCCACAGGTGAACCCAAAAGACCTGGACGCAAAGTACGCCTACATCCAGGTGACCCACGTCACGCCCTACCTGGAGGACAAGGAGCTGGAGGACAGGAAGACCGACTTCGAGAAGAGCCACAACATCCGCCGCTTCGTGTTCGAGACCCCCTTCACGGTGTCGGGCAAGAAGCAGGGAGGGGTGGAGGAGCAGTGTAAACGACGAACGGTTCTCACCAGTACGTCTCACATCACTGAAATTATGTATCATTTATCATCTTTATACATGCATAAATATTTAATAGTTGCTTTACTCTGTTTTACACAATCCCATATGATACACAAATTTATGAAGGAGGTTTTACAGGTTAACAACCGACACGTTGCCCTCCCTCCACAGTGACATTTTATCAGCACTTATCAGGAAATAAAGAACAATAATAGCTTCCTCGTCAGGAAAATTGTTCTGTATTGGTCGATTAGCTGAACTTTCTTGTCATCTCAGTCACCTGAAGCATTCAGATCAGCCTCAACAAGGTGGGGTTTATTACTACAGTATGCTGTCTACCTTATCCCAAAGTTCAGGTGTTATCTTTCATGGTTAATAATCACACGGACTCACAGTGACTGTGCGATAGATTTAAATGCACACAGACTGGTGGAAAATGTATAATGCCCTGGCTCAGGTATTATTTCCTGAAAGCGAATAAACATTGTCATATTCTCCAGATATACATGAAAAAAATGCGTTCACTAGTAAGTTAATACCAGCTTACCCCTATTATATTTTGGTTTTACACCACTTAAGTATCCTGAACAACATAATATAATCCTAACCTTAATCTCTAAATATTAACATTAGGTTTTGACTGGTATCAAATACTGAATAACACAGTTGAATTGAATATCATATTCCATTGTGTTTTGCAGGATTGTCTTTTTATCACATTTGTGGAATGTGTTTCCCAAGATTTATTCACGTTTTGCTGATAACTATTTTTCTCCATCTGCTTTCTGTCATACCAATATATACCTTATGTTTTTCTTTTCTGATTTTCGTTTTTCTCCTTATCCATCCTCTGTCCTCCTCCCTGTTTCCTCCTCCCTCCTGCTCGCAGCCACCCACTGCTTCCCTTATGTGAAGAAGCGCATAGCGGTGATGTACCAGCACCAGACCGACCTGAGCCCCATAGAGGTGGCCATAGACGAGATGAGTGCCAAGGTGGCGGAGCTGCGGCTGCTGTGCTCGGCCTCGGAGGTCGACATGATCCGCCTGCAGCTCAAACTGCAAGGAAGCATCAGTGTTCAGGTACAGATGACCAGGGCGTACTTTAAATCACAAAAAATCTCCCCCTGAATATGATACGATACGATGCAACTGGGAAATTTGCTTTGGACACAGTGCTGCATTGGCACAAAAGAAGAAACAGGACGTTAATGCTTATGAAATCATTCAACATAGTACATGATCTTTAACCTGCACTGTTTTCCAGGTAAACGCTGGCCCACTAGCCTATGCCAGAGCCTTCCTTGATGACACCAGTGCCAAGAAATACCCCGACAACAAGGTCAAACAGCTCAAAGAGGTTTTCAGGTACTGACTATGAAGTTATTGCATTCCCTATCAGTATAGTATCTATACGTCACTTTAGCTCTCTGTTAACTGACTGGAAACTTTTCCTTGATACTTAAATGTTGTTGTGCATTCCCCCTCAGACAGTTTGTGGATGCCTGTGGCCAGGCGCTGGGGGTGAACGAGCGGCTGATCAAGGAGGACCAGCAGGAGTATCACGACGAGATGAAGGCCAACTACAGGGATCTGGCCCGAGAGCTGTCCAACATCATGCACGAACAAGTGAGTCATGTTTACTTCCTGCTTCGAGTTCCACTGAAATGTGGTTTGCTACATCTGGGCTGTTCAGATAGTGCCATGGAAGATTTAAATCACACAGAAGTCACCTTGAAGTCCGCACATTCGCTTCGCACATTAGTATTTGAACCAGCTTTGATGCAGACCTTTATGCAGACCTTTATCCAGGTCCTCAAAGGACTTCCCATAGCATCATTACAACACAACTCTAGTAATATTTAACTGCCAAGTCATACTCAGATACTCAGAGAAAGCCAGATGATTTATTAACATTGATTATTAGCATGTGGCACCTGTCTCACAAGTTTAAAGAGATTATAACACCTACCAGAAGTTATAAATACACATACTATGAATTTTGTCCCATATAGCTCACTGGGTATTGCATGTTGCTGCCAGGATTAGTGGTTTGAATTCCTCTGGGGTCATCCAGTGCTTAAAATGCATGCTGTTGTGCTCATTTAAGGTGCTTTGTGGAAATGTGACCACTAAATGGCAAATGCTACATGTAAAAAAAAGTCAGCTTGCGCATGTGTGTGCACTCTTTTTTCAGTAGTTATCTTGTTTTCTACTGTGACCTAAAGCACTTCCCATCACTAACCGCCTTCTCCTCTCCTGCTCTCTTTACGCTGCCCTGAGCAGATTGGATGGTAATGCTGATTTCATCATGTGATAAATTTGCGCTTGATATCTAGATAGACAAACTGTAGTAGATTTTCAGTTACAGAAAGGATAAATATCTTTCCTAATCTTTATAGCTTGCCTTCCTCATCATTATTATTGTTTTTTTTTTCTAGATTAACCCAGTGGAGGACGGCACAAGGAGCGGTCTGTCGGACTCGATGGGAATCTTTAATGCCATCAGTGGCACGCCAACCAGTGCCAACCCGCACGCCTCCACCACCATACTCTGATCCAGACCTTTCATGTCCCGCCGACCACCAATGACTGCTCCAACTACCTGCCAGTCAAGTGGTTTGCGTCAGTTTGGACACATTTGATTTACTTTAACATAAACTGAAGCCACCAACCACTGACATTTTATTTCTCCTGCTATTTCCATGCATCTCATGCTCATTAAAGCAGTCAGAAAATGTGACATTCACCCCCTGTGTCAGTAGGCCAATTTGTTTCCTATGGAGACCCCAGTGAATATTATTGACTTTGAAACTTACTTACTTAAATAATATAGCAATGATACAACAGGCTTATTATCAGACTTGAGCCAAGTAATATTTGCATATAATGTTTGTTTTATCCTATGTAGGTGTCTCAGGGTTTACAGACCAGGATCATTCAGTGAGTGCCAGAAAAATAAGACGATCACAGGAAAATATATGAAAATTATCAGAGTACTTTGGCTGACAGCCGACCTGACCTTATCTGGATTGTCCTGATACGTTAAACCCCACCCATCTGGTGTTCCCTGTAGGTTAAAACAAACATTAGAATTATCTGCGACTCCTATTTGACCCAAGTCTGCTCGTCACAGGGATCTTGCTCCTTCCTTTTACCTTTTTTATTGTATTGTTCCCATTCATGTACAGTGTTTGTAAGAGTGTTTCAGGAAGGCTCAAAGTTTATATTGGAAATAAATACCACTATAGCAACCATAGATACATTCTTTTGCTGAGGCATAGTATTTTTACATCTCATTTTTCTATTCCTATCAATTGAGGCTCTGTTACAGCAGATGCATTTTTTTATGTGCATTATAAGCATCCGATTTTCGTTCCCATTCCCTTGAACATGAACATTTTAAAGAAATACTCACTCTATTTTAGACAAATGGACTTGAGGCGATCTGTTTAGGAGCTGATTAAGGCCAAGTGAACCGCAACGTTTTAACCTATTTTCTGCAAAGAGAAGTGTGTGCAATATTTTCTATTGTTACCAAGGCTACCTACTGCACAGGAAACCACTCTTGCCAAAGACATTAAAGGAAGACTGTGCAATGCAAGACAAGGGTGTGACAATGCATATTTTCTAGCCCTTTGTTTATTTGTCTGTCCAGTAGATGCCTTTTTATTATCTCTGAGGTAAAATACAAAAAAAGCATTTTTATCTAATAACTGCTCTTGTAAATATGTTCAAAACTTTTAAATAAATAAAGTCTGTGAAAATGCCTTCTACTGCACTGTATTGTAGTTTGTTCATCTGTGAAGCACTGACACAGACCTATGCAACTAGAAACAGACACAAACAAGTCAAGTTAGGAAAGCAATTGGAAAAGCAATAGGAAAGCAACCCAAATATCAATCATCTTTTTCTTTCACTAACTGGTCCACTATACCTTTAACAGCTATTAAAATGACAATTTTATACTCTTAATTTTCGAACCCTTCTTTCTTGATAGATTCTTGAGGTCTTTTTTTTTTTTTTTTTTTTTTTTTTTAATTAATTCTTCATTTTTTTAAAGAATTCACCAGAACCCAAAATGAATCACAGGCTCTCTTGTGGTGGTGTCCCACCTGATGAGGAATTGGACCCAGGGTGTGCCAATAACTGATGAGCTAAAAAAGAAAATAATTAAAAAATAATAATAATAATTAAATACTAAACTAAACTGACCCTACGGAAACATTTCATTTCAGAGGTTTGCAATGTCAAGAAGAGTAAAAGTGCCTCCTGTGTTGAATTTGGAAGAGCGCATGTCCTGAAATAGATTCTCGTCCCCCAACAGCCTGTCTTGTTTCAGACACACACATCCCTTATCTATGAGGCAGCAGCCACCGATCAAAACTGTCACTCAGAGTAAGACCTGCTGCACATCCGGCAAGAGAAATGTACAGCAAAAGAGGGTGGAGCACTTTAGTTTGGTACTGGAAATGACAAACTCAAGATGGTCGCTACACGAGTTGTTAATGGTAAGTTGAAAATATTAATTTAATAATATGTTGTATAATATGTTTGGAAAGCTAACCTATAATACTGTCTTTTAAGAGGGGTTTGCCATATAAAGGGGTTGGCACTGACACAGATAAGCCATACTGACATTGGCACATGCAACATTACCGGTTGGCAGTGATAGGCTTTTCTCACAGCAGCATAAACACAGGTGTTGCTTATGACATTAATTAATGTTCTGCTCCATTTAGAGCAAAGGCCCTGCTATTGTTCACGCTGCCTCACTGCAAAGACAGACCCCTAATTAATATTATTAGTAACACCTGCATTTTCCTGCTGGTTCATGTCAAAATTTAACTTTGCAGATCTTTCACCCCTGTATCATTTCCTGCACTTTGCACTCTTCATTCAATGTGTCTCAGTGTCCCCCTTACATATACACAGTGTGTGCTGTGTATATGTCTGTGTGAGGCTGTATCTTCTCTGTATGTTGTGTTTAATGACCTCCAGCACACAAGTTCAACATATGGGACAAATAAATCCTTGAACTTGACCTTTATTGCACCATCAGACTGAAGTCATGCAGAGTAATGATGTGACTATTGCAGACATCGTGATTCTAACATCATAAAACAGTCATATATTAAAATTTTATTGCTGTCATCCAGTAATATCACTGGTGATCTGAACTGATTATCTGTGCGTGCGTGTGTGTGTGCGCATGTGTGTGTTCATGTGCAAGCACACATTGTCACAGTGACAGACATTAGCTGTAGTTACCAACGTACAACAGACAACATTTGTGTTTGTGTGTGTGTGTGTGTGTGTGTGTGTGTGTGTGTGTGTGTGTGTGTGTGTGTGTGTGTGTGAAAGAGGCCCATAGACAGACAGTGGTGAAAGTGGGATGCTGACTCCTGTGAAATCCCCACAGTGCTCTGTGTCATGTAAAACACCAGCTAATCCCATGTTGTGCCATTGCCAGGACCCCCCATCACTCCCCATTCCCCCACACACGCACACACACACACACACACACACACACACTCACACACACCTGATGCTTGTCCTAATTGTCCCTGTGTCATTTGGGCTGGGGTTCGCGCTGTGCAGCATCATGTATCTGATGTGAGTGCCTCTGGTGTTTGATGGTGTGTGCTTTTTGTGTGTTGTGTGTCTTCATTAGGTGTGGTGTAATGCACAGTGAGGCTTGTATTTATGATTTAAAATGTATGATTTTGTCTCACTATCCGCATTTGAATGTCACTGCATATTGAGCACGTGCACACATGAACATCAGCAGAATAACAAAGGTTGAGGACAAACACACGCAAGCACACAAACAAACAGACACAAACACAGACACACATACACATAATCACATCTATATACAGGAGCTATGATATAGGCTGTTATCTGTTATCTGCTAATGAATAAATCATTCTCTCGTAAAGTGTCTTTAACTTGACGTTGTACTTTCAGTTTTACCAAAATAATACAAGAAAGGTCTGAGGACTCTGTTAGTGAAGTCACAAATGTAACCAAAGAGAGACACATGTATTCATATCCATCTATCTATCTATGTAGATATGATTGTATTTTTAGAAAGTGTATGCCTATCTTTAAAATGACTTGTATAACGTTATGAAGATGTACTGTTTATGTACATATTCTGATAATTTATGCAATACTGGTAGACTTAATTTAACTGGAAGGTGATGGCAAATAAACACTGTGCCGGGTAATACCAGTATGTTTACAAATGCAATCTCAGGAGCTTGTTGCCAGGCTTTGAGTCCTTTATCAACTGACCTCAGCGATCATTTTATCTGTAAGAAAAGACCCCGAGTTCCCTGAGTCATAAAGTGATCTCTGACAGACACATACACACACACACATACACATACACATGCATGCATGCAAACAGGCCTGCTCACCTGTTTTTATGGTGCTGAAAATGTGCTGGGAGGGAACAACACACACACAGATGCAGACTGGGCTGCAGCTGTGTGTATGTGTGTGTGTGTGTGTGTTTGTGAGTGTTTGTCTGATACATGGTACAGCATCACCTATGGGCGTTGTGGGAGGTGTAGTGAGAGCTGAGGTCTGGTGGAGGGATACATAAGAGGCTTCCCAGACTTCAGCTTGGTCTCAATGTTTTAAGCCTTGACTACAGTCACTTGTCTCTCTACTTCTTTGCTGAAGGATTCGGCTGGACAAAGGACCAGGGGTCGACACACACAGCAGACATGGCAGGTGGGTCTGGCTCTGGATGCAAGCCTTGAGAACGGAAGACTTCTGGCTGGCAGTAACACACATCCAGGAACCCCTACTTACATTTCTGGATGCTTTTTCCATCCATGTTATCAAGGAATCTGCTTAATTCTACAGCTTCTCATTATTTTTTTAGTAATGTGTTGACAAGTTACACAAAGGTCTTAACTATAAGTCAGTTGACTAATTAGGCCTTTATAATGCAATAAACGATGACAGGAAAGTATGCGCAATTCATCCTGTGCACAGTGATTACTGCATTTGTTCACTTGATTGGTTTAAGAATGATCTATAATCTGTATGTGGCTGTTTTATATGGCTGTTTTACTGCTGGTAAAAGGCAAACTGCAGTTTTAGTGATATAATGCTGTGAATGCTGTGCAACTTACGAGAACTTCTTTGTGCAGACGCAGAAGATTTGAAGAAGCCCAGAAAGAAGGGGGTGAGTTCAAACACTTGGCAAATAAAGAGACATAATGTTATGGCTTGTATTTTTTTTTTTATTGATTTGCCTGTTTTATGGAAAGCTTTATGACAGTTATTGCATTGTCAGTAGCATTTATACATGATTATATGCACGCTAAACAGTAGTTTTTATTGAGATTTATGAGATTTATTCTGCTGCTTTATCTCACCAATAAGAATAACTGCAATATTCGTTGTGAGTGTGTGCAATACTTAGTGAAACAACACCACAGGTCTAGGTTTAATTGCGGCTGTGCAGTGCTTGTTAAATCAACACCTTATCAGACATTGTACTTTGAGTTGTAATGTAACATCATTGTCCTTTAATTCTCACAGGCAACTATCTTTGGCTACCCGATAAGCATCTTTTTCATTGTGGTCAATGAATTCTGCGAACGTTTCTCCTACTATGGCATGCGAGGTGGGTTTGTTTCAGATGTTAGATTCACATTATTCATTTTAAGAAGTCAATATTGTTTCACTTTTGCTATTTTATTTGAGGTCACCTTCACCTCCACCTCTCCATTCTCTCCCTTGTCCTCCTCCCTGTTTCTTTCTCCGACTCTTTGTCGTCTTTGCAGCCGTACTGGTGCTGTACTTCAAGTACTTCCTCAAGTGGGATGATGACCTGGCCACCTCTATCTACCATACCTTCGTGGCTCTGTGCTACCTGACACCCATCCTGGGGGCCATTGTGGCTGACTCATGGCTTGGCAAGTTCAAGTGAGTTGCCAAATGGATTTCAAAATCGATCGATTCAAATTAATTTCCCCTTGTGGCTTGATTATGTGCAGTTATTTATCGTGCATGCTGCAGTCCAAATTACCAGGTAAAAGGATCTTTGACCACTGTCTATCTTATCTGTACGTGTACCTGAGGTAAACCTGTTTTGCTCTCCCCCTCCACAGGACCATTGTCTACCTGTCCATCGTTTACACGGTGGGGCAGGTCATCATGGCGGTGAGCGCTATCCATGACATCACAGACACAAACAGGGACGGGACCCCTGACAACATGACCTTCCACGTGTGAGTGCTCGGTTATAGCACAAAAGTGGCACGTCTGATACACACTCACACACTTTCACAGGTCCAGCCATTCATTTAACACAGTGGCATTATGTTTTGCTGTGACCTCCCGCAGCGCCCTGTCCATGGTTGGTTTGGCCCTCATTGCCCTGGGAACAGGAGGCATCAAACCCTGCGTGGCTGCCTTTGGTGGAGACCAGTTTGACGACAGCCAGGTTAGATGAGACACAAGCACACACATGCACATAAAGCCGTTATGCACCCATACTCTAAACAAAAACAGAGAGGTTTATGCACTTTACATGCACACCAAATTATACTTATTCACACATAATGAAAAATAATGATAATACATTTTATTTATATAGCACTTTTCATACATAAAATGCAGCTCAAAGTGCTTCACACAAAATCATAAAAATGCTCATAGAGCTTTACAGTTAAAAAAAACAAATCATAAAAGCATTTGGAGATGCATGAAGCAATAAAACATGCAACCGCATCATGAAAGTCGAAAAGTAAGTGAACATAGACAAAGAAATAGACATATACCTACAGTAAAATACAGACATACCCATACACACATACATGCAGCAGACATTTTGCAGACATTCATGTACACACACACACACACACACACACACACAGACATGCGCTATGCACACACATTCCCACGCCCAGCACTCTCAAAGATGCTTCAGCGAGATATCAACATTTCCCTCTGAATCAGCACTTCTTGTATCTCAGTTTCATTCCAGGCAGTTGTTTATTAACTAATAACCACAGGTACATCCGTCTTAGTGTCTTTATTACACTGTTCAAGGTTAGGGACAAAGATTACTGCGTGATACTGCTGACACTGGAGAAACACAGTGTTATATAAGATACATAACAATAAGATAAGATAACAAATAAGACACACACACACACACACACACACACACACACACACATATACACATATATGCATACTTACATGTGTGTGTCTGAGAGGAAAACATATCTTATCTGATGCAATTAAATCTATAAAAACTGTCTGCTTGGTAGTTAAACACAGAGCATATCATGAACATTAAACATGGGAAAATGCAGGACATTTTACTGAAACCACCTATGTCCAATAGGAGAAGCAGAGAAGCACCTTCTTCTCCATCTTCTACCTGTCCATCAACGCTGGCAGCCTGCTGTCCACTGTCATCACCCCCATCCTCAGAGGTAAAACTGGATTATAAAGCAGATCACACAGCATTGAGGATTATTAGCCTTTTTTCTGTCATTCTTTTTTCTTTTTTCTTTTTTACTGTGGTTGGATGGTGGCATATACCTCTCACTGCATCAAATTTGTGTGTGTGTGTGTGTGTGTGTGTGTGTGTGTGTGTGTGTGTATTTCCAGCCCAAGAGTGTGGTATTCACGCCAAGGAGAAATGCTACCCACTGGCCTTCGGTGTCCCTGCTGCCCTCATGGTGGTAGCTTTACGTAAGAACTCCTATTCTCATTTTATTTCTATGTCAGCTCACTGCAGTTTAAATACAGGCTGATGAAGACAAGAATACTATAATTCCTGCAAGCAGAGTAATATATGTAACATAATATTGGTGTTTCATAGAATGGTTACTGTACACACAATGGAAACAAACTTCCATCTTCACCTGTGATGTCTCATATTCAGTTTTAAGGTTGTATGTAAAAAAAAATCTTTTCATATGGATGAGATTAATTAAGAGTAATTTGGCACATTTTCAATGTATTTTCACTTGAATTTCCTACTATCAAAAACTATGTAAAGTAAGGTAGGATGCTCTGCTACTGAGAAGAGAACAACCACTGATTTGAGAAAATTCTAGTAAATTCTACTAAATCTGTCTACTGGCAGAGTATTTCACTTATTTTAAGACTCAGTACCAAATCAAATGATATCTAAGGACAGATATTTTTGTTGTTCATATAATATATATACATGAACGCTTCCTCTCCAGTTAACCGATGTGACTAGTGTGTAAAATAACACAGAATGTTGTTTCTTTTCTTTTCTTTCTTTCTTTTTTTTTTTATTAACTATTATTATGTATGTGTGTGTCTGCAGTTGTGTTCATTCTTGGAAGCGGGATGTACTACAAGGCTGCCCCTAAAGGCAACATCCTTCTGGAGGTCTGCAAGTGCATCGGGGTAAGAGAAAGCTCATAGCCATCCATTTGACTCAATAGGACTTATGCATCCAATGTGTAATTGTTTTTTTTTGTTTTTTGTTTTTTTTCAGCTCTGACATTAGGAACAACTGCCTTATTTTAGAGTGATGCCATTATGAGACTATGCAAGATGTTTTAAATGGCTTCAAATAGACTGTAGGGATAATTTCCACTCAATGATACAATGCATATGGAAATGTTCTCTCTCCCATCTGCAGTTTGCCATCAGTAATCGCTTTAAGAATCGTCGCTCTAATATCAAGAAGGCGCACTGGTTGGACTGGGCTGAGGACAGATATGATGTAAGAACCAGACACAGAAACATGCACACACACCAGCAAACATAGACACAACAACTGAACATTCACACGCTGATGCAAAGAGTCCTGATTCTTTGTTGTTGATTTTTCGTGGTCCAGAAACTTCTGATCGCCCAGGTGAAGATGGTGGTGAAGGTGCTGTTCCTCTACATCCCTCTGCCCATGTTCTGGGCTCTGTTTGATCAGCAGGTAACAGCACAGCACATTAAATACAAAACACAGATTTGTAATCCAAACTGAGTAATGCACCATTCGAAATAACTGACAGCAAAAACTAAAACAAATCATGGTACTTCTTAAAGGGCAGAAGGTAATTTAATTGTAAATGTTTGACAATATTATTACAATGAGGAAGTAAAGGCAATGATTTTTTCGCCTCTGAAAATGGATCAAATTGCGCAATAGAAATCTTCTTTTATATGTACAGTAACCGATCATAATGCATTAATTAAAGAGATAGGAAATGCATATCCAGAACAGCACCGCTGGGATATAAAGACTGATTATGGACACAACATCTCAGGAATGCTTTGAGGGTATACACTTGGACTCAAGGATGAACTAATTAGATTTTGGTCAAGGTCACTGTGACCTTACAAAGCACATTTTTGGCCGTAACTTACAACTTCATTCACTGATTATGACAAAGTTTCACACAATTATCTAATAAGTAAACTGAGGAAGTGACTGCATTTTATATCCAAAAGGTCAAAGGTCAGCTTCACACTTTTCTGGCCATTCTTCAGTGCCAGAGTCTCTTCCTCTTCCTATCCCTGGATAACAACCAGGGCAGGACCAGACTGTTCCTCACTGGTTTTGTTGATATTGAGCGTCATGTGATTGTCGTTGCACCACGTGACGAAGTTCTCCGTCAGTTTCCGTACTCCTCTGTAAAAATAGTCCCTTCAAGTGACACCAGCATGTTTCTCACTGGAAAATTATTATCTGGAATTGTACATGTCAGCGTAGTGATTAACTTCCAAAAAACCACACTAAATACCTTTAAGTCTTCACCACAAATGTGTCTCTTCCACAGGGCTCAAGATGGACCCTGCAGGCCACCACCATGGATGGTGACTTTGTAAGTGTCTTTTGGAGATTATTTATTATAATATAAAAATTAAAAAAGGATAGATAAAAAAGCAACTTTATTTTTTAATATTTAACCTAATAATATGTTTTTGTACATCATAGCAAATTGGAGAAAATCGACATAAACCCTTTTACAAATAAGATCCTATGTCCTGTTTTTCCTTCACAGGGTATCATGACAGTCCAGCCCGATCAGATGCAGGTAAGATCACTGAGTTATATTATTAAAGTTGTATTATAATATAAATACATAAATCATTGTGAACACACAGAAGAATTTGGATTTAATGTTCAATTCATATGAATAAACCATTTAATTTAGAAAAAAAGAGAAGCATTTAGAATAAAATGAAATAGAATAAAATAAAAAAAAATGGAAATCTCAGTTTGAGCAACACTATTGCTTCTATGTCACCCCGACAGACTGTCAACCCCATCCTGATCCTGGTTATGGTGCCAGTAGTGGACAGCGTCATCTACCCACTGATTGCTAAGTGCAAAATCAACTTCACGTGAGTTTCTCATTCAGTTTTGGGCCTGCACTTGTTCCATTAAGCATTACGTATCAACATGGAGACTGATGTGTGTGTGTGTGTGTGTGTGTGTGTGTGTGCCTGTGCTGCAGTCCATTGAAGAAGATGACTGTAGGGATGTTTATGGCTGCACTGGCTTTCGTTTCTGCTGCCCTGGTCCAGATACAGATCGATGTGAGTGTAACACATCCACACACAGAGATGAAACTTCACATTTGTTTTCTTTTTTATATCACTTCTCACCTGCCTGCCCTCTCCTTCCTCCTCCAGAAAACCCTGCCTACATTCCCATCCAGCACTGAATCCCAAGTGAAGCTCATCAACATGATGGACACGACGACGACCGTCACTATTGGATCCGAAACACTGAACATGGCCCCTCTCTCGGTATGAACTCAAGCCATGTAGATGGCCAATGAAAGCCTTAAAAATGAGTCAGAACTTGCAAAAAAATAGTTGCACAGTGTGCTATGTAAAGCTAATATCTTGCTCAGAGACACCTCAGCAGGGCAGATGCTGGCCGATAACGGGTCTGGCCTGCCTCCACATTTGAAGGGTTTGAGATACAGCATTTTGGTCACATAGACTGACAATTCTGGCTACTGTTTTCACTCACAGTCCTCTGAGGAATACCTGACATTTAAAGAACCATTTCATCTGACTGTGGGAGCTACCACACATGTAATATCACTGGAAAAAGGCACCCGAAACACCCAAATTGTCTTCAGGGAAGAGGGAAATGTCAGCACTAGAACGGTGAGTGTGACTGCCAGATATGGTTCCTTTATAATTATGCTATAGACTTTATTTAAGAAATATTAAATTAATATTTGAAATGTCTTTTTTTTTCAATCTCCAGTTCCTTGACATTGCATCAAAACCGGAGCAGGGTGCTAATGCTATCAGGCAAGTTTAATCATTTTGGCATATATGGACAATTTTAAGAAATTGTAATCAAATTTGAAATACATGCCTTGTTTTTTTTTTTTTTTTTAATAGAATGAGAGTCATTTCAGGAAAGGTTAGCTCAATCTAAGTATTTAAAAGACACATGATACACTGTGTAAATAAGACAGCTTCAGAGTTGCTGTAAAGGTTATTTTTTCCCTTTGATTGAGCTAGGCTAATGACTCCCATAGACTTCAAGTCTTTATGCTAAGCTAAAACAAAATGCTACCCATAAGAAACAAACCACTGGACGCACAGATGGGAAAATGGTGTCAAGCATCTTGTCTCAGTCGGAAAAAAAGGGAATTTCGCCCAAAACATTGGAGTATTCCTTTAACGTTGATTAAATGATGATTGATGATTTCCAATCATCAGTCATTGGGTTTTGCGAATGATCTTGGTCAAGCAAACGAGTGGAATGCAGCATTACTTACCTGTGTGTTGAATATTCTTTCCACAGATTTGTAAATGGTTTCCACTCAGATTTGAACGTGACAGTGGGTTCGCTGGACACTGGGATTATTGAGCCCTACAACGTGTCAGAATATTTAATGGTATCGAAGGGAAAGTAAGTGTGATGCGTTATGCATGTGACATGAAGTTACACTGCTGTAAAGGAGAGAGAAACTGATATAATCGGCCTTGCTCTTTTCTGTCAGTCCACAGTTCCGCATCAAGAATAACGCGGGCGAGTGTGTCTACACCCAGACGCTGGGTTTCGGCAGCTCCTACACCTTGATCATCCCTTCAGATTTCACATTTGCAAACGTGAGTCAACTGATTTCACTCTATGATACACTTCATGCTTGTTGCCTTTAAGTTATATCTGACATGTGGGTACCTTTCTGTCTCCTCTAGTGTGAACAGAGCATTAAGGCAGTTATGGACATCAGTCCTAACACCGTCCACATGGCCTGGCTGATTCCTCAGTATTTCCTCATCACCGCAGGGGAGGTGGTCTTCTCTGTCACCGGCCTGGAGTTCTCCTACTCGCAGGTCGGGCAACTGCTGAACTTTAAGCCATATTGCAAAACATTGCTTATAATCATCCTCTCTCTCTTGATGTTGGTTTTTCCAACTCCTACTAAAGAACTGGTGTTTTTTCATAATTCATACACTGGGGCGGCTCTAATGACGAATAATACAATACATAGTGGTGTATATAGGATAGATACATGACATATCAGTCACATATAAACTCTCTGCTCTCCAGGCGCCTAGCAACATGAAGTCTGTGCTGCAGGCTGGTTGGCTGTTAACCGTTGCCGTGGGTAACATCATTGTACTTATTGTTGCCGAGGCAGTGGAGCTCCCAGAACAGGTTGGTGGACCACAAGATACACGCTATATTGTTTTTGCTGATCTGTTATGTGATATAAATTACTAAAATGTACTTATGGTAATAGAATTTAATTCATATTTATACAAATGAACAATGGCCTTTCAATGGAGGCTATTATTCCAGCACTTTAAATTGCCATGACCTGCCATACTGTTACAGGTAGCCCAAGTGGGAATTGAACCAATGACTATAAGAGCGTTAAATATCAATTCTCTACTTACTGAGATACATCTTGGAGTCTAATTTTTTTTTACTGAAGATATGATCAAGTGAAAAATTAAATGACAAAATCATTTATTTGCTCAAGGGTTGATACTGTCAGAGATGAGGCATGCCGGTGAATCTGGTGTGATTGTCAAACGATCTATTCATTTTCAAGAACTTATCAAGGACTTGTATAGTTTTTGCTCAAATCCACACATTTTCAGGGGTTTTCAAAGGCCTGCGGGGACTCGCCACACATTTCATATGCAAATGATGTGGATTTTTTGCTGTCAGGGTAAAAGTGGGTGTGTAATTTTCTCTCCACCAGTGGGCCGAGTACATCCTTTTCGCTGGTCTTCTTGTGGCGGTGTGCATCGTGTTCGCATTGATGGCCTACCTCTACACCTACGTGGACCCAGCCCAGATAGAAGCCCAGTTTGCCCAGCCGGAGCCAGAAGACAAGGAGAGGAAGAAAAGTTTGGAGATGGAGAAGAGAGGTTCCAGGTCCAGCTCTGTCTCCAGCACGCATGAGAAGCAAGGGAAGGCGACCAAGATGTAAAGCGAGCTTTCTTCGCGGCTTCTTCGCTCCTCCTCATCTGACTGCTGCTTGGTTCTGTGCGTCATGTCTGAGAGTGTGTGTGCCATTAAGATAGAGATCTGTGATCATACAGTCAGTGCACTGCTGGACCTGTAGTGAAAGAGTGAATGGATGACCTGAGTGAAATGGCACTGAATTTGGAGGAACATAGAAATTGGGCTTAGATGGTTAAGCTCTCGAGGGACAGTATTAGTCAAGGATCATGGCAGGGATAAACAGCAAACGAACCCAAGACGAGCCATTTTGGCTACGAATCTCTGGAGAAGATCCTGTTTATATAGAGGTTTCTCATCAAACAATTAGAATCCCTGGATCCAGCTTTATCAGTTAGTAATTTGTGCTTTTGATATTGTAAAATTATTTTTTTGAATAATCATTTATTTTGCACTGTGCAGTAAAGGCACATCTTAATGCACATTTTCTTTTTAAACCTTTTATTATGTACAAGAGTACATAGACAAAGAAACCATTCCAGCATTTGTATTTATTTCCACGCACAGTGTTGTATGTGTTGTAGTGTACAGTAGATATTGTCTGTTTTATATATGAAGTTGTCATCCGCTCCGAGATAAAATGTAACACCGAGGGCTGTTTTTACAGACATGAAATATTTAATCTTGTTCCACATTAAAGCTCAGAAAGGTTTTGTTTTAGCCTGAGAGGATCCTGCCCTACAAAAGTACCTGTTCATGAAGTTCTTCAATAAAGAGACAAGCAATGTGTGGGCTCTGGTTCAAGACGTAGCCATAAGACAGTAAGACAATGTCAAAAACGTCAAAAAACATCAAAAGACAATGTCAAAAAACAAACATGGGTTAGAATCCAATCAATTGGACATTTATGATTCTGGTAAGATAAGTCCTTTTCAGCGTTCAACATAAATACACCCAACAGAAACTGCCACCACAACGGTTCTAACTTATCTTAAACTGATGCTGCTGTAGTCAGATCTCCATGACTGTTCTATACTTTTATGATTATACTTTGCCACAACATTTAAAGGCCCCATGCTTCCAGGGTTTTATTTTAACTGTTGATATCCCTAGCAAGATGTATTTGTGGTTTTGAGTACATGTGGTCTGCTAAATATAGGTTCACAGCTCCTCTCTCTTGCCTTTCTCCTGGAGCTCTGGCATGGTTCATTTAGCCAATCAGAAGAGAGAATCAGCCCCTCTCCACTGATTGGCTGACTGTTTTCTGAGTGACATATGGTCGGGCCAATCACAAGGAAGTAACTGAAACCTACGTTGCTCAACGGAGCTCAGTGGTGCTCACCGGTAAACAGGAATTATCATCTTATGTATGATTGTCATGGCTACCGCTGAGCGTGATGTTAAACGACCGTATGTGTTTGAGCCCGACTCCGATCCCGAACCACAGACGAAATCGGCATCGTATTGTGTCGGGTTGATAAAAGCTTTTTGGCTGGGGAACAGAGTTGGACTGGCTAAGTTCACTAGCTTGTGAGCTGGTTGCCCTGGGAAGGGAAGGCGGGCTGTGGGCGGGGTCACTGTCGTCATGACATCATCAGTTAACTGAAGTGCAATCCGCTCGTTTTACAGGGAGAGTTTCAAAAAAACGGGCTGTGTGCACTTCTCCATTCATAACAGGTTTAATGCATGGGACAGTATGTATGTGGCCCCAAGACCTTCCCTATCACGCAAAAACAACGAAATTGCATTTTTCATGCTATGGGGCCTTTAAATGAGTAGAATCATCAAATGACATCAAAATAAGCCACTTGTAAAATAACACAGCAAAGTCAGCATGGACACACACTCAGTGGCCACCTGT
Source organism: Myripristis murdjan (assembly GCF_902150065.1). NCBI lineage: Eukaryota > Metazoa > Chordata > Actinopteri > Holocentriformes > Holocentridae > Myripristis > Myripristis murdjan. The sequence goes on from NC_043981.1 coordinate 10,336,217, forward strand.
CCAGTCTGATGTAGTTCAGGTCAGCAGCTTTGCCTTAAAGTCTACCTTTTAATAAAGTTTATAATGTTCAGTTTGTGTAGGAGAATGTGTAAATTTAATTTTGTGTTCATTACTGAGGTTGTAGTTCGCAGAGGTCTTGTACTGGACTGCATTATACTGAGAGGTGTTTCTAATTTTTTGTCCTCCCTATTTCTCTAAAATGACGAGGGACAGAATATTGGAAACAGCTGTCAGTAAAATGCAGTCCAGTCCAACAGCAGCACTATGAGCTCAGTGCCAAACACAGAAGTGAATGAACACCTCTATTACTGTGACAACAAGACAAGCTGAGCATTATAGGCAGCAGGAGAGGAAACTTTATGGCACAACAGCTGGATTAGATTAGATTAGATTAGATTGTGCAGGCGGACCTAATACAGTGGTCTCTGAGTGTATATGCATATGTAAACTGCAAACATAAGCATTCGAACATATGCAAAATTCTATAAAAACTGCATAACCTATAATTGCGAAGTTATGATTTTCCACATTATCTGCTAAAATGTGTCAGTCCAGCAGGATGAAGGGAGAAGTTTGAGCAGATCAAGCCTAAATACTGACAATCGACATTTCAGCTTCCTTCAACCTTTATTTAAGGCCAGAGAGATGTGAGAGAACACAAACAGACTGCCAAATGGAAGAGGTACATTTGTTCTTTAGTGATTTAAAAAAAACAAAAACAAAAACAAAGATGTTTTGTGCATCAAGGGGAAATTTGGAAAAAATCTGGGAATTGGAAATTTGCGAGGAATATTTCAATCTAAAATTCAAGACAGCCATTAAATTTGGACCCGGCTTAGACCCACTGATGTTAAAAAAATATTACAGCTGAGAAAGCAGCATTGTATATATATGACATAGATATTATATGTTATATATATTATTACATTAAAATATTTTTGAAAATAAACAGAGTTTCTTCCTTTGAGGTCTTTGAGAAGGTTTGATTCTGACTCGGTCGGTTCCAGAATTCCCGTCACAGAGGAGCATCGGAACGCCGTCACAAAGCTCCTCTGTGACGTCGGCGACACACAGCAGACCTCTGGACCTGCGAGTGTGTCTGGAGTTTCATTTCCAAAGCGATCACCTAGAGTAAGCATGTCACTGAAGGAGGTGAACGATCAGAGGAAGACGTGCTCCTCACAGCTCCGTCTGGCTCCACAGAGCCTCCATCAGACTCCCAGTCTGCTGGAGGCTCAGAGGAAGCTGGCTTTGCTGGAGGAGAGAGACCGGGCCAGAGAAACCGAGATGCAGGGCCTTAAGGACAGGCTGGAGCTCCAGGAGCGTCTCAGCAGCCACAAGATCGCTGAGATGGAGAAAACCATCGATGAGCTGAGACGCATCATCCAGGAGCTCCAGGCTCCCATCGCCCATGTTCACACCAGGTATGGACATTTTCCCTGCTGTTTACACGACTTTCTAACGGACTTTCTGACTCTCTCTCGGGTCATGTCTTGCTAAGCTGCTCTCTGCCTTTGTGTCCATTTTTTGGAAGAAATCAAGCCAGTTTGCTCAGGTTGCAAAGGGTTAATTAAATTTAAACACAGTAATTGTGACGTTCATCCAGGTTTCAGACAGTTCTATTTGGTTTGAGGGCTGCGACTGAATCCCAGCCGTGCTGATGTTCAGAGTGACAGCGCTCGCTCTCCTGCGATGCTGCTTTTACACAACACTTCCACAAACAGCTTCCATCAAAAAACGGAAATAAGACACGACAGATTATGATTTACTCATTTAGTGATAATAACAGTAAAACAGCAGAGTGCTGTTATACTGTATATCAGCACTCACTGAGCGCCTCTTGTCCAATCAGAATGAGCCACTAACAAACTGTTGTATCATGTCTGACATGTATGGTGGTATATTATATTTGTTCTTTTGCTCTAATTATGTTGTTGCTCTAGTTTGTGATGTTTGGACAGCTGTTGATACATGACTCTTGACCTTTAACCTTCAGCTTCACCAGAGCTGAGAAGGAGCCAGAACAAACGACTGAAGAGCTCCAAAGCTCCCTCGCCCCTCCGGAGCAGAAACGAAAAGAGAAGGAAGGTGAAGCTCTCAAACCGACCTTCATCCATGTTGGCCCCCAGCTCTCCAAGGAAAGATTCAGCCGCCAAAGAGAGCTGTTCAGGGCCAACCTGAAAAAAAGGAGGGAGTGGATGGTAGAGCCTCCTCCTGGATTCAAAAAGGCCCAGGAGAGGAAGGTGAGGGAGGAACAGCTCCGCAAGGAGAGACAGAGGAAGGAGGAGGAGGCGGCCAGAGAGAGAGAGGCCAAAGAAAGAGAGGCCCACGAAAGAGAGGCCCAAGAAAGAGAGGCCACAGAAAGAGAGGCCACAGAAAGAGAGGCCCGAGAGAGAGAGGCCCGAGAGAGAGAGGCCAAAGAAAGAGAGGCCACAGAAAGAGAGGCCACAGAAAGAGAGGCCACAGAAAGAGAGGCCCGAGAGAGAGAGGCCAGAGAGAGAGAGGCCAGAGAGAGAGAGGCCCGAGAGAGAGAGGCCCAAGAAAAGGAAGAGGAGGAGGAGGAAGGGGCGTCGTCCACAGCAGCAGGACTCCCAGAAGAGGAGCTGAACCTCGGCTTCAGGGAGAAGCTCCAGGCCTGGACCTTCAGGAGGCAGAGAGAACGCCACCTGAAGAAGATGGCCAGGTCTCTGAAGAAGGAGCACGGCGTCTGCTGCAGCTGTGAAGGTAAGTCAGTGCGCTCACTCAGCAGGAGGTGTGACGGCAGCGTGGCCTCCTTCAGGTCTGCTGCAGTTCCGTCACACTCCACACTAACCTGTCCACCTGTCCCCCTCCTCCTGCAGTGGACGGCTGCCCGGAGGTCGCTGAGCGGCAGCAGAGGAAAAGGAAGCAGCTGCTGCGTAAGGAAGAGGAGAGACAGAAGAGAGAGGAAGAGTGGAGGGAAAAGCAGCAGGAGAAGGCCAGAGAGAGAGCGGCCCGGGTAAAGGAGGAGGAGGAGGAGGACGCATCGTCCACAGCAGCAGGACTCCCAGAAGACGAGCTGAACCTCGGCTTCAGGGAGAAGCTCCAGGCCTGGACCTTCAGGCAGCAGAGAGAGCGCCACCTGAAGAAGATGGCCAGGTCTCTGCAGAAGGAGCACGGTGTCTGCTGCAGCTGTGAAGGTAAGTCAGTGCGCTCACTCAGCAGGAGGTGTGACGGCAGCGTGGCCTCCTTCAGAGCCGCTGCAAATCGGGAGATTAGCAGGAGAAATTACTGACTGGGAGCATTGCGGGAGATAGGGTTAAAAATCGGGAGTCTCCGTGTGAATCGGGAGAGTTGACAAGTTTGATCCAAATATACCATGCATGTATGTATAGATAATTGCATTATATTTGTGCAAAACAGATACATCTGCCACATATTCACACTTAAAGTTCTTAATATATGTGGAAACTAAATAATGTAATCCAGTATATGCATATATGTTACCTTATGTCAGAGACCAAATATTTACGCCACATATTTGCACACATATCCTGAAATATATGTCCAAATATGTGAACTTATATGTCCCATTATTTAATATATATGTTCTTATATGGCCATATATCAGATTTGCATATGGGAGTGTAGGGCTGCTGGTTTACCACATGTCCACACGGTTGCAAGGGTGGCAAGCACATTCAAAGAAAAAAAAATCTCCCTATTTTTCACAACCCAATGTTGGCAACTATGATTTGGATCCTTAATATGATTAACAGTATATGACTAAATCATATATTAACATTTATGCAATAGAAATGTATTTGCCATATATGTGTATATCTGGAAAAATATATGGAACATATTTGAAAGTGGCCATTTTTGCTATATTTTAAAATCTATTTGTCATATATGCCTATATAATTATCATATATGTATGAGACATATTTACATATATGGCCATATATCAGATTTGCATATGGGACACTCCACACTAACCTGTCCACCTGTCCCCCTCCTCCTGCAGTGGACGGCTGCCCGGAGGTCGCTGAGCGGCAGCAGAGGAAAAGAAAGAAGCTGCTGCGTAAGGAAGAGGAGAGACAGAAGAGAGAGGATGAGTGGAGGGAAAAGCAGCAGGAGAAGGCTTGCAGGAAAGAGGAGAAGAAGAAGAAGGAGGACCTCTCGGGCCGATGCTAATTTTTTTTTTTTTTTTTTAATTTTTAAATTTTTTTCATTCATCTTGAAAAAAAATCTCCTCATGATGAGACCTTTTGTCCTAAACTGAGAAAAGGATCCCGGGGTTGAAGTTGGTTTGTGTTTGCAAACCAACTTCACCTTCAAGCATCCCTTCTCATTTTAACACACACACACACACACACACACACACACACACCACCACCACCACCACCACCACCCTTCACTCCTCTCAATCTCCACTCCCCTTAACCCTACACACAGATGAACACCACACACACACACACACACACCACCACCACCACCACCACAACCCTTCACTCCTCTCAATCTCCACTCCCCTTAAACCCTACACACTCTAACACCACACACACACAAACACACACACATACACACCAAAAGGTCTCATCATGATTGGCAGATTAGATTTTTTTTTCAAGATGAATGTGCGCTCTTAAAAAGGACGTTGTTTATTTTCCAGCGCTCCACACGTCCTGGCCTGGGAGCCGGGACGTCTTGAGAAGCGCCACGTCCTTTTTAAGAGTGCACCTCGGGCGGCACGGTGGCTCAGTGGAAAGAGTGGAAACACTGCGGCCTCACAGCGAGGGGGGCGGGGCTTGGACTCTCGGCCCCGCCCTCTCTGTGTGGAGTTTTCGTGGTTCTCTCCGTGTCTGCGTGGGTTTCCTCCGGGCACTCCGGTTTCCTCCCACACTCCAAAAACACGACTAAATTTCCCCCATCAGTAAAATAATCTGTCTCTCCCTCAGCTGATGCTCCCTGATCGCTGCTTTTTAGTGAATAAGTCTCTACTGTCATTTGTTGGGTAGATGGTGTTATTTCATATTTTATTATAAGTTCTGCCAGTTAGAAGGAAGGAGGACATTATTTCAAGAATCACACATCAAGCGCAATTATAAGGAACCAACCAAACAGTAAATACATAATTAAATACATCAATAAACTGAGTTCTGAGATTTATCTAAAAAAAAAAAAAGTCAAAATTTTGACTTTTCTATCATAATTCTGAGAAGAGAAGAGGTTATTTTTCTTCTGATGTGTGCACATCAGAATTGAATCAATAAATATACACACCCAGAGTCACTTTATCAGCTCCAGCTGTCCCATCTGATGCAGTTCAGGTCAGCAGCTCTGCCTTAAATTCTACCTGTAAAGAAAGTTTATAAGGTTCAGTTTGTGGTGACACTGTGGAGAATGTGCCACTTTAATTCTGAGTTTATTAGTGAGGTTGTAGTTTGCAGAGCACGGTTGGTTTAGCCAATCAGAAGAGAGAATCAGCCCCTCTCCACTGATTGGCTGACTGTTTTCTCAGTGACATATGGTCGGGCCAATCACAAGAAAGTAACTGAAGCCTACGTTGCTCAACGGAGCTCAATGGTGCTCACCGGTAAACAGGAATTATCATCTTATGTATGATTGTCATGGCTACCGCTGAGCGTGATGTTATACGACCGTATGTGTTTGAGCCCGACTCCGATCCTGAACCACAGACGAAATCGGCATCGTATTGTGTCGGGTTGATAAAACAGTCGGCGCTGAAATGAACACAACAGACGAGCAAATTTGGACTAAAACCCTGCGGGACCCGTGAAACTGGGACCCTGAGTGTGATGTTATGCGACCGTTCGTGTTTGAGCCCGACTCCGATCCCGAACCTCAGACGGCAGGAGACAACGAACCACCTCAAATCCGTTTATTACAGGATGTTTCAGAATGGTAAGTTATGTTTGTTAAATATGTTGTAAATATGTTGTGAGCTTGTTGCCTGGGGAGCGGAGGCGGGCTGTGGGCGGAGTCACCGTCCTCATGACATCATCAATTAATGGAAGTGCAATCTGCTCGTTTTACAGGGAGAGTTTCAAAAAACGGGCTGTGTGCACTTCTCCATTTATCACAGGTTTAATGCATGGGACAGTATGTATGTGGCCCCAAGACCTTCCCTAGTATATATAGTATATATAGTACACCCGGTGGCCACTTTATTAAGTACACCTGTACAACCTAATACAATCCAATACAACTGTTCTGCCATAAAGTTTACTTTCTGCTGCCTATAATGCTCAGGTTTTCTTTTTGTCACAGTAATAAAGGTGTTCATTAAATTCTGTTTGGTATTAGTGGTGCTGTTGTACTGGACTGCATTTTATTGAGAGGTGTTTCCAATATTCTGCCCCCCTCATGTTTGTGAATATGGAGGACAAAAAATTAGAAACACCTCTCAGTATAATGTTGTCCAATACAAGACCTCTGCAAACTACAACCTCACTAATAAACATCAAATTAAATGTACACAAATTCTTCACGATGTGACAAAAAACTGAACATTATACATTTTCTTAAAAGGTAGAATTTAGGTTTTCACAACCTTATCAACCCTGATGCATCCAACTCCAGACATGGAGTTTCGCACGACAAAGCATGGAGACAACATCATCAGTTAGCATTAGATCTTTATTTCTCATGTCACTTTGAAAGCTTACAAGGAGCTTACATTTAACTTGGGAATTCTCAAATGACACAAGCAAAGATTATATACAGTACTATAAACTGTCAGCTATGATAAAGGAGACCAAATGTACACATTTTGTAGTTCTTTCCGTAGCATATGTTTTCTGTAAGGTATAGTTGTTTTTTTGTATTTTTTTATTTTTTTGCCGGAGGCAGGTGCCCATATCCATAAAGCATTCCTTATTTCCATACTTAACTCTTTGCGATTACAAAAATATCAGATATTTCTTAATTCTTTCAATCCCTGTGTTGACAAGTGCGTCTTGATGCAACTTCTCAACATTATTGCTGCATTAGCACAGTAGTAAATTCTGGACCTCTTAAGTAAACATATATAGTAAAACATGGCTATTAGCAACTTTTTCTTTTCTTTTTTTTCCTCTTACAGGTTCTTTAAATACTCAACACACTTTCAAAGTGCAAAAAACAGATCCGAAATTAGAAAAAAAAGGTGCAAATCATACTACAAAAAAAAAAAAAAAAAAATTCTGGTGAGAGCATAAAAGAGGACATGGCACTTCTAGCATGGTGTGGAAGTGTGAACAGAAACGTCTTGAGTGAGGAAAAGAAGAATGGCATTTATTTCTGCCCAATGTGTCATAGTAAAGAGTCAACATGAGCTTGGCTTGTCCTGATTTACGGTTCAATTTGGCCTTGGTTTTGTCAATGCACTGAGCAAGTGTCAGCATTCAACTGCCTGCAATGCTCCTTGCTTGTTTTTTTTTCCTTGCTTGAGTAATGCTAAGGATAAATTACAAGCAAAGGGGTAATGGTTCGAAAGACATCAGCATCCAATTTCCCACACTGCTCCGACCTTGTAATTTTCCATGCCTCCACTTAATTTTATAAGTTATGTTTGGGGTAAATTACAAGTAAATCGATAAGGTTGCATTTTCTAGACAATTTCAGAGCCTCCACTGACACAGAATCATATGTCCCTTCATTCTTGGCCTTGACCACATCTAAACAAAATGTAAAAACTGACTTTAAAGTTGTCTAAATATAAGTAAAGGTAGGAGTTTTCCCTCTGACTACAAAAAACAAAGGAAAAGCTTCTGCCCCTAAACAAAGTAGCTTAGTATCTTCCCAGTTAGTTAAATGATTCAGCAGGGACACTGTGATTGAAATGGAAGATTGGAACTCAGTCACTTAAGGAGAGAAAATACTGATGAATACTGAACTGAATTTCACTCACTGAGGGAGGGGTACAAAAAAAAACAAACAAAAAAAAAAACAGTAAACAAAATAATACAAATCTGATGAAATGAAAAATGCCAGAACATAAATGTATGCATCTCATAAAGGCAAGGCATTTTCAGTTCTTTCTGTTGGAGTGACTTTTGAATCTTTAAATATCTACTTTTGTTTTGTTTTAAACATCATCAATATCTACAAAATGCGCATGACCATTTTGTACACAGTGATTCATTTTTCCGCAACGTTGATGACAACTTGTAATCATGTACAGCATGGCGCCCCCCTACTGCCTCGGAGGACAAAGTCCACTTAAAGCACTTTACCTGAGGTTTTCATTAAGAATGCTGCAATTTGCCTAAACAGGGAGTCGAGGAACATACGCGAGAGCACACGTGCACGCACACAAACACACTCGCAGGTGCCCGCACACGGGTTGTGGTGCGGGTAAGCACGCATACACGCAGCGTACACGCTTGCACACAAAGATATATCCCCGCAGGTTCACCAAGCATGCTTTCAGAGGTTCTGGGGATATGACGCCTGCGTTAAGTTGGGGGATAGAAAAGTCTTGTCTGGACTGGGGGAGGATTTGCAGATCCTCTTCTAGCAGATGCCATGTAGAGCCCAGAGTCTGACTGGGCTGTTTTTCCTCTGGTGGGCTCGCTCTACTTTAGTCTGAGTCTTGCTCGTCCGTCTCAGGGGTTTTTTTTGGCCCCCGCCAGAGTCAACACCAAACTTTTCGAAGGGTTCTGCTGCCCCCCGATGTTCTCCACTGGTAAGTGACTAAAAGAGGCTCTCCAGAGTTTTCTCTTCCTCCGCAGAGCGTTTGGAGTTCAGTGATATATATGTTTTTTTTTTTGTTGTGTTTTTTTTTTTTTACAGGCTAGGTAAGCCCCCTGCCCCCTGCAGCCCCCAGGGGAGGTTAAATGCGGTCAGCTGGTGTTGAATGACTTGACCCCTGACTTTTAACCCTCTGACCTGGCTGTGGTGTGTTTCTGGGGGTGGAGGGGGGTGTGGGGCCTGGGAGAGCAGGGCCGGGGCAAGGAGCCAGTCACTAGGGGGAGGAGGAGGAAGATGTCCTGCCTGTGGAATAACTGTAAAAGACAGAGGAGGAGAAAATAATACATGTTACTTTCAGCCTCTGACCTTAAACTAGAGGAAAAAAGGAACAGGCATAGTTCATGAGGAGCTTATAAAGTTTATTAACAGTCAGATAAAAGTAAACATTGAACTCACACAAAAAATGTTAAAACTCCTGTGATATGGATACTCGGGCTAAGACCTGGCAAGAACCTCTCAAAAAATGAGTATCATGATGATAATTACATAGCTTATACATATATACACTGCAATAGTCTTGACTCAAAATCTATAAATGAAAGAATGTAATTCAAAAGTCGCATTCCTATTACTTAAAACAGAACTGGCATATTTCACTAACCACAGCAATAAATTAGAGACGCCATAAAATCAATATTAAAATGAAATGCAAGGTGCTACAGAATCGATACAAGATTTTGAAAAATAATCGGATACTGTGTCATTTCTTTTTCCAGAGGTACAATGGATAAAGAAATCATATGAGAGAAAATCCATGAAGTAAGTTTTAAGAATTGATTTTCAAGAACACAGTGATTCTACAAGCCTAACCTAAAGCCGAAAATGAGTGCAACCTGATGATTATGGCATCAGGATCATTTTTCCATGACTCACAGTCTGGATTCTGTGGTAAAAAACACAAAATCAGCGTTTCAAAGGACCCTTTGTGAAGTTGTACTCGGGATTCAGATCCTACCTCTGGATCCTGTGGACCATGTGAGCCACCAGGGAGTCGGAGATGCCGGGGTAGGCCTCCTCGGCCAGCAGGATGGCCTCCCTCAGCTCATCCAGGGCCATGGGGTTCCCGTTCACCTGCTCCTGCCTCGCCTTCAGCTGAAAGCGAGGAGGGGAAAGGTGGAAAGAACATGAGCACTGTGAAAATGGATTATTACACAGGCAAAAGGATAGTTCTGACGCTCAGGGGCTCCAAAACGTCTCCATGCCAAAAACCTCCATAGCAATTTGCACTGCATTTGATAAGATTGCGTCCCATCTGAGAATAGTTGCCAGATATGATTCAGGACAGGCCTACATGGCTGTCTGTGCTGCAGTTGGGGAGAATAAAACCTCTGACTCATGTGCAGGTCGGAAAACAACACTTCTATTAAAAATAGACCTTATTACGTGAGAGGTCATGAGCGTGAAGGAGACTAATTTGTGGTCGGCCTGTCCTTTGGTTAACCGGAGGGAGCTTCTTACCTCAGCCAGTGCAGGAGAGATGACTGTGGCCAGGCTCTGTGAATAAGGCCTCTTTGGAATGTCTTTAGTCTGCGGAAAGATAAAGAGAGAGATCTGAAACACGGAGGGGCTGATGGAAATAAAAGTAGCACAGCATTGCCTTGGGGGGGATTTTCAAATCGGCACGGCACGCATGTTAAATAAATATCACACCTTTTTATCATGGATTAGCTCTTATGCAACGGGACGCAAAATCTGTACTATAAAACCAAAGCCAATTTGTTCTATCAGTGGAGGGCAAAGACGCCCAAGGAAGCAGTGAGGCGCTTTTAGCAGCTGTGGCAGAGAAACCGTAGTGTCCTTTTCAAAATCAACAGGATTTGTATGCTGAAAACAACAAAAAACAACTTCACATTCCTGCATCCTGAATCTATTCTCCACTCGCGTCTCACCTGCTCTGTTGCCCCTGACTGTCCCTCCCCGTTCTGCAGCTTCTTGGGATCCTTCTCTCGGATTGTGAAGATCCAGTCATCGCTGCCAAAGTCGTTCCCGCCCGATGCCTGGCCGTCTTGCTCTCTGATTGGACCGATATCACACAGGATTGTAACATTTACTGGGCTGTGTAATTAAGTCATGCATGTTACGCGCTAACAACTGTGAACAAGTAATTCTGCCCTGATCATAACAAATGTGGGAGGACAAGTGGGACAGAGGATGATGAGAGACGATTTCCTCCCCCTCCACAGCTTATGTTGGTGAAAACTTAATAGCATACTTTCCAAAATAGCATTAAAAAGTGCTTAAGGCATAATCAAGCAGTGTAAAAGCAAACTGGCAGACGTGGATTATAAAGAGGGCTACAGAGGAAATACAAAAACAGCATGGATTTTAATAAACAGGAAAATTGACCTCTATTTCTGGGAAGATGTTCAGACTTACGAGTCGGACTCATCGGAACTGGACTCTGTGGTTCTGGACTGCTCTGCTTTCCACCGCTTGTACTTGTCCACCAGTTCGGTCAGGTAGGAGGTCTTCTTTGCATGGCGAACGATCAGCTTATGCTTGAGCAGCTCTTTGGCAGTGGGCCTCTGGGAGTGATAAAAGTTGGCCATAGGGACAAGGAGGTGAGCGCATATGAAAACAGCCATTTCAAGCCTGAAATTTACCCGTACAGACACGAAAAAACAAACACCACAAATCCTCCATCCTCACTTTAGTCTTATTGAAGTTAAGTCTTGCTTGAAATGTATACATGATCATGAAAGCAGAGCATAACAGTCTCAAATGAAATGAAAATCAACACCTGTTTACTTCATGCTGACACTTACAAAACTGGGCTCTTTATTGAGGCAGGCCTCAACAAACTCCTTGAGCGGTTTGCTGTAGTTGCCCTCCAGCGTGGGTGGGTTGTTCTTTGGGATGAGGAATAAAACCTTCATGGGATGGAGCTCTGAGTGGGGTGGCTCGCCTTTAGCCAGCTCAATGGCTGTGATGCCCAGAGACCAGATATCAGCCTGTAATGGACCGGGAGACACAGAAAGAGCCATGAATAACACAGATACAAATATCATAACACAGATCGTAGCAGGGTAGTGCTACAAATGTTTCTTGGTCTTTCTCATATAACTCTGCACTTCTCTTTAACCTGATCACTCGATTTGTTGCTTACAATGTTTGTGATCTCACTGTACCTTTATGTGCATGTCAAAAGCACCATATTTACCATATTTCCAAGTTAGCACCACATGATCGCCCCCCTCAAAGTGAGAATTACAAGAGTGAAATTCAGAGATGTTGATAAAATTCAAGTTTTTGATTTGTGACATTTCATGGTACTTCAGTCAATGCGGGAAGTACAGGCCTCCAACTTTAAATGGCATTAGGATGGTGTTTTATCAGTGATAAAACATCATCTTATAATAAATGACACTTTTTCTGGAGGACAAAGTCCTGGTGAAGTATCTGTTAAATTCAAATCGCCTCTGCAAAGAGATTCAGCTAAATGCCAACATGGATAACTAAAAACAGTTCTCATGGGTTTTCAGAGAGTTTTCATAACTAGCCTCTCCCATGCTCAATTTACTGCTTTTGAACCTCAGAGCAGATAAGAGCAAGACCGGAGACAGGCTGACCACCTCTCAAGAAAGACTGCCCCTGAACTTCGAGCTCACCTTAGAGTCATAGGCTGACTGTTTGATGACCTCTGGGGCCATCCAGAAGGGCGTGCCGACGAAGGTGTTGCGTTTGATCTGGGTGTCGGTGAGCTGGCCGGCCACACCGAAGTCCGCCAGCTTCACTTCTCCTTGCTCTGACAGCAGCACGTTGGCAGCTGCGGAGGACAGATGGAAGGTTGATAATGATCCAGCTTAGAGCTTGCAAAATCGCATAAAGTACAAACAATGTGTGAGAATCCGTGCTATCTTTATGGGTGCTTCTAGAACATTTGTCTGAGCCATTTATCTCAGTTACAAATGCATTTGATGAAGGGGAAACGACTGTCAAAAGCCATTTAGCGAACCACAGCGTGCTTTCACCTCAATTCCCCAATGAAATAAAAACTCTATAATGAATGAATCCAGACGGGAATGTCAATACCATTAGTGTGTTATATGATCTTAGTGTGTGCGCGACGACTGAAACCCAAGTGTTCTCTAATAGCGTTGCTGTCAATCAGTACCTTTAATATCCCTGTGGATCTTCTTCTCAGAGTGCAGGTACTCCAGGCCCTTAAGGATCTCTCTGAGGATCGTGGCAATCTGAGTTTCGTCCAGAGCTCCGGGCTCCAACTAACAGGGAAAAAAAAAAATATCAACAAAGGGAGAAAAAAAAAAAATACACAACCATGGGCTGTGGGTGCCAGGTTAGTCTCAAGGCTGAGAAGCTGACTGATGACGGTAAAGTTGTTGATTCAATTTCTGGCATTGAAAGGAGGGTGTATTTTAGGCAGATGGTATTACATCTATAGGGCAGTCAGATGAGAAGCAGCTTTGATGAATTTCCATTTCGTAGCCAAAAACCTAAGCTTTTATTCAGCTGAAGATGTGCCATGAGGGACACTCGGAATGTAATAATTATTGGTGTTAAGATTTTGGCGAAAACAACATCTAGCAGTCTATGAGCTCCGCATGCTTGTTAGTACTGAGAGGTGCTGATCACAAGCACAGAGCTCAATGCAGCCATGATGGGTAGGCATGAGTCACTTACCAAATCTAATGCCGAACCGCCACCTAAGTACTCCATGATGATCCATAACTTTGTGTCCTGGAACAGAAGAAGAGAATGAGCTGTTAGTGATAAAAGGAAGGGGTCAGTGAGTGCTTAGAGAGTTATATTCTGGATATACTTTCACAATTTGCTCATTAAGGCTGGGTATTGGCTTACTGCAAGGTGTCAGGAGTGTGGCGCCTTCCTAAACAAGTCATGATGACACTAATAAGTGTTTGGTGGGTGTCTAAAGTCCTCTCGGGCTAATCCCTATTTAATTTGGGATTATTCAGGGGAAAAAGTGGATAGAGGAAGGCAAATCCTTTTATGTCTCATCTCATTTTCTCATTTTGAGGTTTTGGCTTGTGGGGAAAATAGATGCACAAACACTGAGGTAAAGAAATTAGATGTAAAGCCCGAGACTTTGCATACAACCACAAAATTTTCGGTGTGTGCTACATTCTGCGCAAATTGTCTAGTGAAATCAAAGCACACACGCTCAGGTATTGTGTGTTCTGCGTAACCGGCGTCACCTTCAGGTATGAGCCGTAGTACTTGGTGACAAAGGGGCTGTCACACTGGCTCAGCACTGTGATCTCTTGCTGAATGTCTTCGATCTCGTCCTCGGCCTCCTCCAGGTCTATAATCTTGATGGCCACGACCTTCTGGGTGCGATTGTCGATGCCTTTGAACACCTCGCCAAACGAACCCTTGCCAATCCGCTCCAGCTTGGTGAACAGCTCCTCCGGATCCGCTTTGACATTCTGCGATGGAGGAGGGAAGAGGGGAGACAAAGCAGGGGAGGAAAGGGGAGGGAAGGAAGGGAGGAAAAAAAGGAATGTTTGAAAAGAACAAAACATCAGGGAGCAAAGCAAAGCACCAGCGGGGAACCATTATTAGAGAATACATGAATTCACCCAGTGCTGCTCTTTATATGTGTGTGTGTGTACATAAAGAAAGACACAGAGTGGAGGGGACTGAGTGTAAACACTGAATTAGCACATCAATTGGAAAAAAAAATGATAATTTACTAACAAAAAACACAGGGCAAGCTTGCAATTTATTTCTCACAATAAGACACCCATTCGCACGTAGTTTCAAGAAACAGCTGCGCCTTATGGATATTTCTTTTTCTCATGTGGTGTGCAGTTTAAATTGTCAGTGTGATGTTTTTTTTTTTTTTTTTTTTTTGCCCTGAAATTAATCTGTGGACTTTCTGATCCTTGCGTTAATGGTTTGGTTGTCTGATCACTGCCACTAAGACACAGATTCAACCAGTGCTAATACTAAATGAATAAGAGTTACAGGGACAAACCTAACATGTAGCGTAACACTATGTCAAAATGCATTTATTCAAAAAAAATGTTTTGATTTTTAGATGCGGATGATTTTGCATACAAATCTTCGACAGATCAATGAATGCTATTACTCACATTTGTATGGAAACTGCTGGAAATCGTCAATAAAATTACCCAGATTTGACATATTATTATCTTTTGAGCAGAATTAGGTGTTACACACAGACTCAGATGAGTCTGTGTGTTGGGAAACAAAGTTGAAGTTTCTCTTAAGTTCATGCGACAACCTGTACTAACTGCTGGCACTGTGATGCAAGGTAAAGACTCACCTGTAGGCTAAATTATTCTGTGCCCATGACAGCAAGGACACAAGATATTTTCCATGAGATCTGGGCATACAAAACTGCGTAAAAAAAAAAAAAAAAAAAAAAAAAAAAAAACTTAGGCGGCCCTCCTAGGAGTTTATTAGGGAGGTAGAACCCTGTATTTGTTCGGCAATTCCAGTGACAAGGCAAACATCCAATTTTTTTTTTTTTTTTTTTAGGGCTGCATGTCTATCTAAGGGTGGAATGAATAACCTACTCGAACGCCGCAGGAAGCGAAATAAAATGACTGAATTCTCCAAGGGCTGTTATGTGGGAAACACAAGAGCAGGCGCTGACAAAAACAACTTCCTTTTATGACCTCTTTTAAGCAGAGAAAGGGTCAATATGCCCGTTTTGACACAGCTAAAAATGAAACAGCTGCCTACTGTAAAAAGGGATGCTTTTGGCTGTTGCCCTTTAAGACATTTGCTAACGGATATCTCTGTAGTGTGAAAAGGATGATTAAGTGATGATGTTGTGTTTGAATTAAACAATGAGATATTTTTGTTTGCAGAGAGCACGAAATTGCAATGACAGCCTCCAATCAAAATTCTGGCTCATATTATTGTTGCAAAGTATATATATCGGTGTCAATTGAAACTAAGCGAGGTAAGGAGTCCATCGGTGCCAAGCATGCTATGCAGGGTTGCCAGCATTTTGCTCCATGGTTAGGCTACATTTTGGTGATCGAAAAAATTTCATTTTCAAGGAGATCCCTTCACCTCTGACCTGACCATTTTATGCCAATCCCATGCAGTTTGGAGTTTGCAGTTTGGGCCACAATCCATGCAGTGCAAATGTGTTCTTTTGGCTTATTCTAAAATGGTGTATTACTGCATACTGGGGTCTAAACAGTCTTGGAGTTGCATAAATTGGGTTTGACTGGAAAGCTGAGACTCTTGTGGATTCAGTGAGCCCACTTTTATTCATGTGCGATGATGTCAGCCCCCATAGTAGCCACTTCATTGTAGCGAGACCATTTCTTGAAACTTGACATCACTGTTTAAAATGACCCGGTGTGACCTTTAAGATAATCACAGCCTCATGCAATTTTACATCCACAAACTAGCGGATACAATACGTGCAGAATCACAATACCTAAGAGTTGCAATATATACTGATTCTCCACCCAAGTATTGTAATAGTATCGAATCACGAGGTAACCATATTGTGCCAGCACTACTGGAGTGGGCACAATCTTTACTTGACAGACAGCAAAACCTTCCTTTAAACCTAGGATCATAATGTTTGTCTAACACCTTGGTTCTAGCCCAAGCCCCATCTCTAATGCATCCTCCTCCAAAAATTCTGCCTTCCACCTCCTCAAAGCCAGCAACAAATCCAGACCATGGAAATCTGCTAACAGGCCTGCATGGGGAATATAATCTGGTGCATGAGGTAGTTGACATCAAGGAACAGTTATCTACTCAAGTTATCTACCCAACACAATTATCCCCCATAGGCACAATCCTAAAGATAGCAGCAGCAACACGAACAAGGCTCATGTGTGCATGATGGTTACTTGGAGCAGGGGAGCCGGATAGCAGTGTGCAACATGCCTGGAGCACTGGGGGGGAGCTGGATCAGTGTTGCAGCGCTCGGTGCTTTGCAGACCCCCAGCAGGGAGTCAGCACGGACAAACAGTGTGTACATTTTGTTCTAGCAGTGACTGAAAACAGTTAGACTTATATCAAAAGATAGATAGCTCACCTGCATGCCCGGTAGGTTACCCTGAACAGGAGAATGGGCCATGGTGCCTCCAACAACGCAGGGCTGTGCTCTCCTCGGCTTGCCTTGTGTTTACACTCCGCTTGTGGTAATGTTAACAAACACTATCCTTCAGGACGCCAGCCCTACTGTGAAAACTCGCCGTATTGAGAGGAAAACAGTCCTTCCTCAACTTGCTAATGTACCGTTCTTGGATGGGAACAACCCCAAGTCACCCAAACAGCTAAGTGAGCTAACCGAGGTTGGCTAATGCTAACTCTGAAGCTTGGGCAATCTCCTGCAAGCGAGAATTCCGCAATGTTAGCTCGCTAGCCAGTCGGCTAAGCGTAAACTAGCAAATCCGATTTCCTCCGCAGCCAGGCTACGCTGCTACGGCAATTTTAAACTTCCAGGAGACCAAGAAATGTTTAGCTATGACGCTGTATTTCACCGTTTACTTACTGACACTTTCTGAGACCGTATTCTCTCGCTGACGGTGTTGTCAGCTAGCTAACATGGTTAGCTTGCTAGCTAGCTAGCCGACGCAGACGACCTGACGAACGTTCTGTCAGCGAGCTGGCTAGGTGCACATTTGTCTGCATACCGCAAATGTCGCCCCGCAGAAGAGTCTTGAATAAAGCGATTAACAGCTCTTATCCCTTTTCTGGTGGTTTTCAGGAGCTCTAAAAGTCTGACATCAGTGGAGATGATCAGCTCGCCAGTATTTTTGTTTTCTCCCTCACTTTCGTCCAGTACTCTCGGCCATCTTGTCGGTGCTGTGACGCCTGGGCGGATCCGGATCCGGATCAACAACAACATCCTCACCACGACTCTCCACCTACAGCCCGCCGAGCTCAGGTGATGCTGCCAGGTGCATGGACCAGGGCCGCACAAACTTTTCCCCTCCAACATATTAAACCATTGACCCCTGTGTGGCATGGCTGTGTCCCAAGGAGGCTCATCTGGGAAGATTTCAGCAGGTATGATTTAATCCAGAAATAATTATTCAGGGTTGTGTTGGTGTGGTGACACACACACTGGGGGCCGGGGAGAGTGAAACCCATGATCAAAAATGTCACCCTTGCACGTTTTTTTTTTTTTTTACTGTGCAAACATTTACTTGAAGAAAATCTGCGAAATTAAATTTCTATTTCTAATTTCTAATTTTGTTGGGGAACCCCATCATGTGCTCTTGGGAAGCACAGCTCAAAAAAATCATAATTGGGCTGCACGAAGACGCACTTTGCATTGTTATGCATCAGTTAAATATGTGATTGCCGCCCCCCACCTCCATTTTGTTTAAAAAAAAAAAAAAATCACCTTTTGGCCACTGAGATCCCTGCTGTTATGCTACTGAGGTTCATCTAAAGGCATTTATGCAGCTCTGGACTGAGGCAGCCTTTTGCATTAGTCTATCAATAAATCAAAGCATGGGCCTGATCGTTTCCAGCCAACGCTTTCGCACTGCAGCGACGCCTAGCAAGCGTTAATTGGACTGTACTGGACTTAATTGGCATTTCACGGATTCCACCACAAGGGGGCGCCAGTGTATAAAATTATGACGACAGCAGCCTTGTATAATCTGGATGCTGCTGCCGGTGCATCATCCGTGCCTGCTGCAATTGGAAATAATAATGGAATGGATATTTCTGCGGCTAACATTTATGCTGTTTAGGGTGTAGTCATCAGGAAAATGTGTGAATTGAAACAGAATGGTGAAGCAGCCGCAATCTGACCATAATTAGACACATGGCCGTACTGCGCCCTTCACACTGTCCTAATTGGAGTGGCAGAGGCCCCATGGTATGCCGCAGGCCAGCGCTTGAGCAAATCCACGTGTAACCCAACACGACGTTGTCTACATTAAGCAAGCCTTTATAATATGATTATATGATTGAGATGAATACCGTGTCTACGCTGGATTTTATTGTCAAGAGGTAAAAGGAAACCATACCTAATCTTAGCATATTATATCCTATTTTAAACGCATAATAGCAAAAGTTCAGGTCCCTTTAGGAGTGTCATAATAACATTATAGGGGTACGTAAAAATGCTATTTATTACAATAAGGTCACTACAAACTCATTATTGCCACACACTACAAGTCATTGTGCAAGTACAGAGGTTATTATAGGAGTATTTTAGTGATTTTCTATGAAGCAGCCTCCATTTACTTAGCGTGCTGTGGAATATATTCATGATGGGCACAGTGGTGTATAAATAGACTATATGGAGGAGGAATTGCCCTCACAAATGAATTCCTGGATGGAAGTACACGCACAGTGCAGCGGCTCCGCGTCTCACATGTGCGCCCCGTCCTCGCCGCGTCCAGGCTTTAACGCGTCTATTGGGAAGCACTACCTCCCCCCTCCATGCGTAAATTATGTAGGGCAGGAAGGGAATGCTTACCTCCATTTGAGAAAAACCCGGTCGGTGAAGGCTATGTGTTGAGTGAGAAATAGATCACACAAAAAAATTCATCCTCGTTTCCAGCCAGCATTTGACAGAAGAGCACCGTAGTAGCGCATCACGACTTGCCTATTGTGAAACCAAGGAGAAGGAAAGATGGACATCACGGATCAAGGAGCTCAAATGGAGCCGTTATTACCAACGGTAAGTATATAACAGACAAGCTATCACTACATTTTTGTGACATTGTACATGGCTTTGAATATTATGAACGCCGAGTATGTGGATTGGTGTCCCTCTGCCTAATTTCTCTTTAGAATAAAACAGGCATAGCCATAATGAAACGTCCTATCAATGTAGGAATTACATTAAAAGCCCAGTGTTTCAAATCACCTATATTTTGACAGTTTTATTCCTTGTGTGTCGCCTGACATTCATGACATCGCTTTTGTTATGACTGAAATCCTAAAATATTGCGCACTTCAGATGGAAGAAATGCATAATTCCACCATGTACAATCACATTTGAGGGCATGATTAAATCCTGTATAGAGTTATGGCTTATGTGGCCGGCATTTGTGATAGCCGTGTCACTGCACACGCTGAAAAATGTCACAGCAGATTCATTTGTCTTTTCCAAATAGAAAATCCTCCAGATGATATCTTGCCTCTCAACATTACCGTATGGTGTACCCGTCGACCTAATTTTTGATACTCTTTATGAAACCTGATGCCAAGCTGTTGCTTTAAGTATACTGCGGCTCCAAGATGTTACAGTGAAGCTGATAGAGCGGATAGTACTATTTTATCTCAGACCCATGCAAACAGTGAGAAGGAGGGGGTTATAAGCCTGATCAGTGGTGTTTAATGAGCTCCCCTTCTCTCCATCTCTCCATGTGGGTAATTACCAACTGCAGCATAACCCACAGTGCCTGTAGCCCACACAGAAATACATGAAATTAGTAATCTTTCCCATCTGCATATGATAGTCTTGGCATTTGTGAACTCAACGTGACACTCCCACACAAGCCCAGCTATCCCTCCCCTGATGAAATCACCATGGACAGACCTGAGAGTTAAAAAAAAGAGAGAATAGCCTGTTTATTTAAAACACAGTGCTGTAGGGCTATGGCAACATCCCCTAAGTATTGTTTATTTCAATGAGGCAGGCTTGCTGAAAAATCAACACTATTCACTACAGGTAGAGTGTTGGTGGAATACAACAGGGGCCGCACAAGCAGAACCTCAACCCACTTAGTTCAGAGCCCTTCGTGCCCACTGGCAGAATATCAAAGTAGCAGCAGGTCTTAAACATGACTCATTGAACCACCTCTGTTACATGAAGGCAGAGCCTGTACTTCTGCGGTCAGCATCTCCTCATTAGCATTCAGGTGAGACTACACTGAGGAAAAAAAATGTCCGCTGCTCTGGATTCTTTCTCAAGGCTAAAGGAGAAATATTGCTTTTTTTTTTTTCCTCAGTTAAAGACGAAAAACTGTGTTCGCTCTTAAGAGCAATCAATATTTCCCCTTTTGGAGCTGATCACTCAGTTTTGTTTGTACAGCCGATATGTTAGTGTGGTGTTGTTTTCCCAGGGCTCCACACACATACAGTGCATACAGTGATGAGGAGAGCGATGGCTGTTCTGTTTCCCCTGCAGTCTCAATGCAGTGTGGTTCCCTGTCATCGTAACTCACTGCTGCTTCCACTGTCCCCTCCTCCTACACGCCGCATGCCAATGCGTTGTCATGGTTTCCAGAAAATGTGTATGGGTATGTGAGGTGTTAGTGTGGTGAGAATCCCTGGGACTCCTCGGGATGTGACAAGGCAGGATGGCTACCCATTGAAAAACAGGAGCAGAAGAAGGAGGTCCTCTGTTCTGTCCTATTGTAACATGTTACCAGGATTCCAAGGTCAGGCAAGGGAGTATGTTTGATTTACAGGACCAGGAAGGACCATTTCTCACTGCAGCAGCGCTAATAGCATGTTGTAATTCTCAATTGGCGTTTTCTAATTGAATGAGTGGTGTTGTGTACTACATACTGACTACAGGTGATCTTTTTTAACACACAAATTATGTATCTGGCAGGACAGTAATAAATGTGCATGTTTTGATTTTGTTCCACTCAGTGGCAGTTCTGTAGATTGATTTCTTGTTGTTCTCTGACTTTGTTTTGTAGGAACAAAGTTCTCAAGAAAACAAAGATGTGGTGAGTAATATTTATTTTCTTCATTTGGCCTGTAAGAAAATCTCACTTTTGCTCAATGATAATAATGATAGTAAGATTTATATTAATAATAATAGCAATCCTAGCACTTTACAAGACAGTTACAAAGCGCTGTACAAAGGATCGAAAACTCGTAAAATCAACAGCATAAGCCATAAAAACAAGTAGGAAATACAAGGGTATAGAAAGAGCCATAAAAGGAGGTCAAAAACAACATTTTAAAGGTCATTACATAAAAGCAAGTCTATAAAATGAGTTTTAAGAGGCGATTTAAAAGATGATACCGATTTAACCGGCCTCAGGCAGGTCAGCCCAAAGTTTTGAAGCACTGATGGCAAAATCCCTCAACTGTTGGATTTTAATCGACATTTTCTGTAATCTACAATCTACAGTAATATGAAACATCTTTTTTTTGGTTTTTTATTTTTAATTAGGCAGCTTGTTTAGCAGATGTCTGGTGTATTTTTAGAGCACAATGGTCATGAATGTCACTGACAATCCATCTGGCGACCACACCAGACCGAGAACATGCTGGGTGGATGCAAAGGGTTTTTCATAATGCATAATAGGAACTAAGTGGAGTTAAGGCTTTCAACATGTGGACTGGCTTTGGGAGCTTGTGGAGTAAGAGTAAATGAGTGAAGCGGACAATGGGTCCAGCCATAAAGAGTTTTGATGCAGTCATGGCATCTGTTCTGACAAAGTGTTACTTATGCAACCGTGGATGCTGGCCACTGGCAAACACTCTGTGCTCTGTCTTGTCCTCAGTCTGGTTCAAGCTGTGAATCTTGCACTCATCAGGACCACATGGCCACAAGACCTGACTAAAAATTCTCTCACAAAGTGTGGTAAAAGTGGGTAAATAAAATTAAGATGTGTGTGTGCATAGAAACACACAGGGAGACCTCCAGTGCAGTTTGTGATTAGTAACGAATTAGTAGCTATGATTAGTAATGAGCATCATAGACATGTGGATTGGTTTTCCTGTGGACAAAAATGGAGAAACACCTAATGTTTCCATTTTGTTTGCATCTGGAGATGGATACTCTGAGAGGTGCTTGTTTGCAGGATCAGATCATTTGTGGGTCAGATTGTGACTGTCGGCATAATCTCAGAGCTATCTTTGTAAATCAGTGGAAGAAACATTGTCATCGAAATTGGTTGGTCCTCTCTGGAACACTCGTTTAACAGAATATGAAGTGCAGTGTTATAACAGAATCATTACCTTGCATGGATCTGGAATATGTGGTGTTGAAAAATATAAATATAATGAATGATCACTGATTATGTAGCCAGCAAGGCGTAATCTGCCTTCTTGCTTAGTGGGAGCTGTATTATATTATGCTTTACCTTTGTTTTTTTTGTTTTTTTTCCTGAATCAAAATTAAAAAAATTAAAGTGAATAAATATCTTTGGTGTACTCTATCTAATAACTCACCTTTGAGTCCGTACCCAGACTTTGCAAAACACTGGTTCATATGGGCAGACAGGGGACTCTAGTGCCCGAATCTGATCTTGGTCTTTGGTTCAATTTCAAGAACAATTTTTTTTTGGTCTCATATTGAGTTTGAGTCATTCTTTTCTTGACCTTGTGCCTGCTTTGTGTGCCACTTGGTTCACTAAGTGCCAGTGTGGATTTTGACTAAAGCTTTTCCCACCTGTCAGTTTGGCTTTTTCTCGGGGAAGCCAACATACTTGGAAAGATGGTAGTGCTAAATTGACTCAGTTGGGATTATAACTCAGGCTATCTAGCATGGCAGGCCTATGCTCCAGCCAAGGTAAACTTGAAGTGAAGAAACAGACAGGCTCACAGAGTTTGCAGTGGGATATGGAAAGAAAAGAGTTTAAAATATTTTTTTGGTCTAATTGACCAAATCGTTAATGTTTGGTTCCCTTTAACCCCAGCATTATAAACAGTTTAAGGGGTTCAAAAGTCTATGGTCCTCAGACATTTATACCTTGATTTGTCAGTGTATCAAAGTATCATGTTAGGATGTTGCGGGGTGTAATACAGAGTAGATTTACAGGTCAATATATATCTTGGTCCTTTGAGCCTAGTGATTCAAACTCAAACTCCACTGGATTTGGTCTTGGATTTGACTTGGTCTTGACTAAGTTTGTCTTGACTACATCCCTGGGTAGAAGTGATAGGAGCACCTCTGCCAAGCTGTCCAGTCAGGGCAATTTGATGGGCCAGGCTGGAGAAGATCAGTGAGAACAGACGGGGGAAGTCTGCTGGAGTTGCCTAGCCTTGTTCTTTTGAACATGGTGTTCTTGGATCAGTGTAAAATCTCTGTACAACTTGATGCACCAAGTGTGTAAAGCTGGCAGGCAGTCACACAGGCAGGAAGCCTCCCTACTGCAGTTCGGAGCCCAGACCGGCTGTGCTCCTTTCTACATTTAACTATAGCGGTGGGAGTGAAAGGGAGGGTGATGAAGAGGGCACTCAGGGAGACAGAGGGAGGTGGTACAGAGATAGATGGAGATTGACGAGGAGGATGAGAAGAGGGAGACGTGGAGGAAGCAAGACTAAGTGCCTTGCTCAAAGCATGATTTGGAAGACGCCTGTGAGAGATTTCTTCTGCTGTGAGCAATGCAAGTGCCATCTTTACCAATGCAACTTCAAGGAATATCAGATGACATAAACCGCAGAGAGAGCATTATTAGAGTTTCACATTGTCATCACAGGCAGTGCAGCAGCGATAGTTGCTTGTTACACTCGATCTATTTCTAGTGCACCATGCCTCGATCGTTTCGCTGACAATGCATTACAGCCAGAGAGCAGCCTCTTTGCCTCAGGTAGGGTGTGCAAGCACTTGCATGCACACACATACACACACAGAGATGCACACATACAATATCGCTGCATTGCCAGACCTGCTCACTGCTTCTTCGTCTTGAGGTGTGTGACGACCATGGCAGGAGTAGTTGTGAGGTGTGGCGGGGCTTTGCTCACCGGCCAGAACCCCTCACACAGAACGTTATTGTTTGGCTTGCCGTGACTTAAGCCAAGCCTCTCTTAGGTAACACGGCTACAGGGCTTGGCGGCTCAGTAGAGCACAACTGTGCACGGCACAGCATCGGTGATGTCAGCACGCTAATCTCTCTAGGGGGATTGGCCGATGGACGCTTGTCAGAAACATTTGATGCTACCCCTGGATGAAAGCCATTGGAGGCAGAGACAGAGCTGGAGCTGAGCTGAGCTGAGCTCCCTGTTTTTGTTTTATGTTGTGTTCACGGGGCTTTTGAAGGGAGTTTGTTGGCATATTCTGGCATGGGAAGAGCGGGTGAGAAGAGCGTCTGAGGAGAGGAGAGTGTGGGTACGAGCAGGCGCCCAACTGAAAGGCTGACTTTCTCTCTCTCTCTCTTTCGCTCCCGTTCTCCCTCTCTCACTCATACACAATCACAAACGCACACACTCAGCCACCAGCGGGGCTCAGGCCCTGAGCCTTAGCCTCTCGTCTTTCAGCTGCCGCAAGCACAAGGGGAGTTAGCGGGCATCCTGCCCCAACCTCACAGGAGTCAAGCCATGCTCTCAGTGGACCACAATAATGGATTTATTTACCAGGTAGGTTACTCTGACTTTGATTGTGCAGTTATACTCATACTATGGTTCTTCAGCACTGGGGCTTGTCAGTACTAGGTTTTGATTTTTCCATCATGCAGAAGTATGTATTATTCTCTTATCAAGCTTAAGGATGCTTTTGGGTGTACTTTTGTCCTGCTGATATAAGTTATATACAGTGTTTAGATTGATGCTGTGCAATATCAGCTGGGGGAATCATCCCTGGTAAGCCTCCGTGTGATCTTCTTACTCTTTGACTTGACTGACTTAACACCAATACCATTACATGGTAGTGCTAGTAGCAATCTGATTCTTGCTTCCAAATGCAGGGTTAACGTCTGTCTAGTTAATGAGCTGCAGGGAGGCTTGCCTTCTGTGCTGCAGAGAGGGCCAGTTGTGCTGATCAGCATGTGAAAGGTCCTGAGGAGGTTGTCTGACAGATGGGACGGTCATTCTGGGGAGAGAGAGGAGCTTATACCCACTGTCCTGACCCCAGTGATCCCTGAGGGAGGCACTGGTGAACAAAAGCCAGAATCTGTGGATTTGTTTGTGTGTGAGAACTGTGTCAGGTGTGTTCCACAGCAGGGAGATTTTTTCAGGTCATTTTAAGGACGAACAAAAAGTTTTACTGCATTCATTTTTGTTTTGGAGCAGTTAACTTCTCTTCTCCAGGAGTTTTAGCTGTCCGCATGTCAGGTTTAAAAAAATCTTGAATCTGCCTGCTTTTTAGGAGAGCCTCTATGAATGTGTCCATGTTGCACAGGGTGAGGGAGAGGTGATGATGTAGCAATGCCCACAGTCCACTTAGCATATTCTTCCCTGTGATGTTGCTGATGCTGATCCTGCTACCATTGCCACGGTAACCATGGCCATCTGTGGGGCTCAGAGCCACGACAACAGAACCAGCCAGCCAATGACAGGCCCGTATAGCCCTTGTTAATCCGCCTCCCCTCTTAGATAGCTATAGAATCATTGCAGCTCTGAGCACATGTAGAAAGTCCACCCCACTAAAGCAGACTGAAAGTAAATACAGTAGATTTACATCATGATGGATTTCGCTTAAATCGCCATCTGCTTGGCTATTTTCTGGCCTTGCTGTGTGGAGCATGAATGCATTGTACAAAACTTTTCTTTGTTTACCAGATCTGGTATAATTTTTAATGTACACCTCCGGGCCTAGATATCAAGGTAATGTAAATATCCATCACTCCTGCTGTTCTTTGCGTCACAAAAACCCTCAGGAGAGCTCATCGAGGAACATGGAAATGAGGTCGCATATCTGCTTCCCAGAGAGCGGCACGATAATGTACACAGTTTCCTGGAAAGGAGCTTGTGTGAATCAATAAATTTGTGATTTGTACTGGCTAAGAAAGTGGAACATAAGCTCTCAGAAAAATCTTGAAGACATCCTGTGTGTTGTTTTATTGCTGGTTTCCCCCCTGAAAGATAACATCACTGGGTGGCTAATGTGCTCTGCTAGTGTTTCAATTACTCATGTTTTTCTTTCCATCACCTCTTGTGTTGTCTTTATCATGTGCTGGTGCAGAAAAAAGGTTATGAGAAAATAAAGAGAATCCAACTTTCACTTTCATTTTTGTGTTACGAGAATTATATATTATGTATTATGAATTATGTATTCCTGTGACATGAGGCAGTTCAATACTGTTGCCTCTTCCATAACTAGAAATGGAGAGAAAACTGATCCTATTCTGTTATTTCAAGGGATGTAGTGATTGATCAACCCACTTAAATGAAACTCAACTATCATTTTATTGGCAAAATAGTCGACTCACCTTTATTAGATAACATCACCACCTTTATTAGATAATAAGGTCTGCCTGCAACATCACAGCGGTCAACTGTCTGTTTAAATATTTATGGTATCAGTGCAGAGTGTATTATTGTAAATAGTTTCAGATTGATATCACATGAAAATAGGGTCTTTATTACAAATAAATAAATGAATATATAGCCTCTTTTTTGAATATTGGTATATTGGTGTTTTAGAGGTTATCCACCTTTCACTGGCTGCAAAGATATGGCGAGTTTGTACAGATAATGATAGTACCTTTAAATAATTTTCTGAGGAAAACAACCAATATGTGTTGACAAAGTCAGTTTCGTGTTGATTGTCGCTAGAGCGGCTTGGGGCATGCCATGGTATGACGGCCCACATCAGGGTCCTACAGTTAGCCTCTGGTTTATGTATTTTCTGGGGCGGTCTTAATGTTAATGAATGCTGACTGAGCTGTCACTAGAGAGCTTATGTGAAAGTTTCAAATGGGTGACATTGCCCTTTAACTGCACTATCAAACAAAGGTCAGCATGAGGAATAAAATGCAAACACCTTAATGCACCACACAGCAATTAAATCATATGTAATAGGTTTAAAGAGCATTTGAGGATTTGTAAATGCAACAGTTCTTGTGAAATCGCTCTGAGGAAAATGTTGATTAAGCATGGTTACACTTGGCTTTTTCAGAGCAGCGATGCTTGGGAAGCATCCTGTGAGCGAGAGGGACACATTTCAGGTCACTTTCACTGTTGGCTGTGTGTATTTTTGGATTGTATCAGTTGAAAATACACCACAGCAACCCAAGGGCAAACACAAGATGCTGCGTATGGGATTACGCTGAAAGCACAGTGAGTTCTTACCATGCTTTGTCCTACTCCACGTCAAAAGGGGTACACTGAATATTCAGCAAAATTGTGGGGATTTTGTTGTTGTCACAGGATTATCGTCCAGTAGGTGACTGTGCATAAGTTTACACGAGTATCTTGATGCATGTGCAAATACATGTGCATGTGTGCGTGCAGGCATAGAAGGAATGATTGTCCTATTTGGGCATTTTTTTTCACCGCTTCGTTTCCCAGGACTGTTGGTTCTTTTTCAGTGGCCGCCAGATGTGATTACAAAAACTAGGGCAGTGGCTGCCTGGTGGTCCCGAGGACACAGTGGCTTTGTTGGCCCTCTTGGGTCAAACACTCGATCCTCCCAGGGCACTGTTAAACAATGTCAGACATGGAACTCATTAGAAAGAGTGGTTGGGACACAGTTAGCACGTGTATCTGCCCGGAGAGCAGAATCGGGAGTTGATACGGGGCAAGGGTGCACAGACAGTGATTGGTTTAGAAACGCCTCACCTGCAGGGAAAACTGTAATTCTAGACTCGGGACTTGCAGGTACACCTGTTGTACGCAAGGGGAAATTGATGGTAATCCTATGAGGGATTTTGATTCTCAGGCTATTATAGTGATTCTTTTGTCATTTGTCATACCTTGTGGCTGCCAAGGGAGGAAATTGAGGTTTTTACTGGTGATAGATTAGAGAGTCATGCGAAAGTTTGCCTCAGGAAAAGGACCCTAAATGTTTGCATGACTGTGACTTTTAAAGTGTTTATTTGTGGGTTTTTTTCTGAAACATTGACTTTTTATACACTGTAGAAAATTGGAATTCATATCAGTTTAGCCAACATTTACATACTGTGCAACTGCTGGTTTCTACGTGTGCTGTGGTTGGAACCATTTATATCTCCTTCAGCCGTAATATTAAACAAATCATATCAGCAGAATAATGAAGTAGATAGACTTGCACCAGATTAAATGTCGGTAGTTATTTAAAGCTGCACTTAGCATTTTTATGACCACAAGAGGGTGTTGAGAGCTCAAACTCTGTTTCGTAAACATACAGAGTCAGTGCTGCTTCCTTCTTCGCTTGCACAAAAATTGAAAGTTAAGTAAAAAAAAAAAAAAAAAAAAAAGCTTTTTGGATGGAAATGGGGGATACATTTCACTCTCACAAGGGTGTTGTTAGATTACTTGGATTATTTTGTCTCTGACCCCCAATTTGAAATTACTTTCAGTGACAAAGTAAACAACTGCTTAGAATGAACTCTTTTTTCTGTCATGACAGTGCTGATTGCAGCAATGGAGGCACTCATGCAAACTGATCTGAAAATTTGATGTGTTTATCTGCAGAATGTACAGTTTTTAGATGTTTGAATGAAGCTGAGGAGATGAGGGAGGAACTGGGAGGGTGCCGGTTTTATATTGCAAGGCCTCAAATTTGAGGCTGGACTTTGACAACAAAGAGAGAAAAGAGGTGAAAAATAGGAAAATGGCTGGCTCTGGTGAATTGGTATTGGTTTATATAATTAGGGGTACAAAATTCTTCATAAAGCACAGGCTAACTTCAGGGTTGTTAAGAGGTTCTGAAATTCCTTAGTGCAGGTATAAGCTCAAAGGAGCTTGCTGCTGTTTTTATCAGTTACAAATGCACAGATTGTGTATGTTTGTGTGTGTGAGCATGTATTCCTGTAATTAAGGAAAATCCCAGCCTAAAGCATAGTAACAATTTAAAACCGTTGAGTTGTGATTTACATTGTATTTTGGGTGCTGTTTTCTTGTTTGATGTTATATTTGGTTATAACCAGCTATCTAGCCAAAAGTGAATCCACTGACATCACTGGGTGACAGTCTTCGCACAGCTACAATGGAGTTTAACAGGGAATTAAAAAAAAAAAATTGCAATCTAAAACAGAATTTTTACCTGTCAAGCAATGGCCGTCCATGAAAATAAATCAGCACAAGCTTCTTTATAGACTCACTAATTTGCAGCAGTGTTAATTAAACTTACAGGAGAAACCCAGCATAGAAGAAAGAGAACTCACTTCTTTCTCTTATGAAGCGCCATTATAGCTCAGCAGCTGTGTGCGTTGTGATTTTACGAAAGGAATCCATGCTTTCAAACAGCGTACGTGTGTTTTAGGGTTGAATTTTCTTGTAATACCTTTGCGCACCCCTATATGTAGCACAAAAAGCACATGGGTTCTGCCCTGTTCCTGTTAATAAAAGACCCTTAGTGGTAAAGATAAGACCGAACACAGATTGCGTACTACAGATTGTACAATGTGTCTGTAGTAGTGCCAGATATTGACCAGGAAGCTCTGCTGCTTCTATAGAATATGTGCACTGAATTGAGATCAGATGGAGCCCAATGTCAAGCCTGTCTCATGAAGGTCACAATGCTCTACTTCCCATCTCTGCACACATGCTTGCAGTGTCACACTTTCGCACAAACATATACACAATCCTGTACGACACCAGAACATCTTCTGATATGGTTTGTGTGTGTGTGTGTGTGTCTGGGCCTGAAGCCTTATGTCCTCTTCTTTGTGTTGTTCATTCATCCACAGTGCTAATCCCTGTCACACCACCGCCTGCAGAGAACTGTATGCATTGTTGGCATATGCATGGTGTGTGTCCATGTGTGTACAGTGCATACACAGCATGTGCCTGTGTGAGTCTGTACATGGCATTTGCCACATTCGCATATAGATTGGCATGCTTCCCAGCTCTTTAATGGTTTCACTCATTTGTTGGTTCATATTTTATGTTTTGTCTGTGCTTATGTGCTTAGATGGTGTGTGCATCCATTATGACTAAGTGTGTGTAGTCTTTTGTACGCATGTTTCCACAAGACATTAAAGGCTGAAACAAACCTACATACTGTAACAAAAAAAGTCCACACAGGAGTGTATGATTTGAAAATGAGAAAATAATGTGTGTGAGTGCACTCATCATATATGCTCGTTTGTGTGTGTGGCCGATCGTGATGTCTGCTCACGTGCCTGTGCGTGGGAGCGAACCACCCCTCCTCCATCTCTCCCATCCCCACTCCCCCCCAGCGTCTTAGTCACGTGATCTCCGCTCCAGTCCCCCCGAAGCCCTCATCACCAATCAGCAGACCAACTGAGAAATGGCTGATTTATTTATCCCTGCCATGTAGGTGCATACATCACTGATCCCATGGTCAGAAAGAAAAGGCTTTATCCCGCCATAAAAGCTGGGAGATTAATCTAAACCTGGATTGGTAAGCAGGGATGCGGCTCTCTGGCCTGATCTGGGGTCAGTTCCCTGAGGTAGAGAAACCAGTGCCTATAAATAGAGGCAGAGACCTGCAGGCAGGAGATTCTGGCTCATCTGTCTTATAAAGCAGGGTAAGGATTGGGGTGGGACAGAACAGGAAAGAACATATTGAGGATCACAGGATCAGGCTCACATATATCAGGTTTCACATGTATCTGATTAATTGTTGTCACCAAGGACATAGTAATAGATACTCAGATTAATCTGCCATGACAGTCTTGTTCAATTTCACTGTCTTACTTTTTGCAGTAAGACCCTGGTCAAGATTTTGGAAGGGCACACACTACCTCCTTAATATTATCACATAGAAAGCCAGGATTGGACCAAAGAATAATGCCATAATGCTCCAGAGTTAATAGTGTGTACCTCCCTGTGTTGTAAAATATAACTTGTACAAGGTCGAAAAAAGTCAGTGCTGTCTTCTTGTAGCAAAAGAATAAAATCCATTTATTTTACTGGCTCATGCACAGACTGGGAGGAAAAAGAACAATGTTTCAACACAGGCACACAGGACCTCCTCAGGGTGGAAACTGTACATTTGGCTGAGCAGCAATCACAGGTTTCCATGTGCTCAGATAACGTAATAACTCAGTTATCCCATGTTGGGCATTCACCGATTAAATAATAGGTTCTGTTCTTTGAATTTTTGTCATTTAGAATAGAATACAGTAGAGTTAATGTCCCTTAGGGGCAATTACTTTACAGACAATAGTCCAACAAGTACAGTATATACAAATGCATGCAATACATCATCCACAAAAGACAACGCAAGATCCATATAAGCCACACTGTCACGATGAATAACCGGAGTAAGAAAAAGAGACGCAGTGACATCCGGGGGTTATAGTTTGTTTAAAAATCCAATAGCGGATGGGACAGAGGACAGTCTGCTATTGGATGTCAATGTCTGTTGTGTATTGACACCCTCTACTCCAATATAAAAGAATCACCACCCTGTGGCACGCTGAAGCCAAAGCTACTTTCTTCCTTATAGTAGAGAATTACAAGCTCTATGGACACTATATCTGGCTTTGAGTGGGATAAAATAAGTACATTTAAAACAATGTTACAAGAGAGTAGAGTTTCTAATTTGTATAGAAGATCGTGAAAAATGTATTTTATGAATATGAAAGAATGCTGTTATCTTATTCTGGCAGAATGATAGTAAAAACTAGAATGAGTCTTAAGTAATATTGTGATAACATAAGCAACTTACTTTTCCAAGACTTGGTCTAGAAATGTCACATTTATTTTATGACTTGCATTCTTGTTCTAGTTACTCATTTGTGTTCTGCTTGTGTTGTGTAATGTCGAAATTATTATTGCTGAATGCCCCACTGATATATATTTAACAGATGTCTCTGAAATATTGTGGTGTTTGTGCAGACCAATCAGTAATGCATGGCACCTAATCTACAATTAGTTGATCAATTGATCATCTGTCACTATATGTTGCTAAAGTTAATTTGTTTCTCAACAGCACATTTTTTCAACTGTATAATCAGTAAGTATAATCAGATGTAGCGTTTAATGAAATTTTTTTTTTTTTTCTGCATTTAATGATGAACCACTATTACAGTATTTCTCCTCCCCAGAAAGAGAAATCAGAAAAATGTGTTACAGTCTGCACATTGTATGCTGCAGTGGCCACTGCAGTACTAATGCAGGGGAGATGCAGGGCAGTTAGACCTGAGCTCATGGAGGTACATGTGTATTTGACATCGAGAATAGGTTTGAGGCAGTTAGTGTGATCAATACCAAGTGAGAGTGATTTTAAAACCCTACCACTGAGCTTTCTTCATGCTGAGGCTCTGAACTCTAAAATTACACTTGCCTGATGTAGATGTGTGCAGTTCTCAGGGGTTTGGGACGGGGAGAAAAAGCATGTTACTGAGGCTGAGGGAGTTTCCCAGGGGACCCGCAGGGCCAACCAGCAGTGCCAGCCTCTCGTCAACCCCCCTGCTCCTCTCCCAGGCTTGTCACTAACATTTACATCTCTGCCGCTGTCACTGCCATGAGGATAAATATCAGGAGTGGACTGTATTAAAGGATAAAAGCTGTTACTAGGTTAGTTTGTCCGTTCTTTCCCTCTTTGAAACGACTTCTGCTCGATGTGAGAGTAGTGTTGATTATATCCAATTCCTCTCACAGTGGAGTGTGCTGGCAGTCAGTCTTGATCTGGACTTCTGAATCAGAGTGAACTGAAATGCACAAGCATGCACATTCACAAAATTAATACATTGAGAAATTGCCCAAGTCTTTCAGACTACCATTAACCATCTGCCAGGGGAAATCTGGGGAAGTCTGATATCTATCCAATGGGACTTGTTAATGTGTGTGTGTCTCTGTGTATGCGAGTGTGCCTGTATGTCTACAACAGTGTGAGTGAAAATGCTTGTTATATGCAGTGATGCTGGGTAAGCCCACCAACCCAACCCTCAGCATCTGTCCCTCACACTCCCTTGATGCCACGGGATGTCTCACATGGCTGTCCATGTGTGTATGTGTTTGTGTGTGTGTGAGAGTGAGTGTGTCTGCCCACCACCAGCACACTTGCTTAATCTCTACAGGATCAGTGTATGTTGCCCAGCGTCAGCCCCTTTTGACTTGACTGGCCACCAGCCACAGTGTGCCACATGGCCACGTGACTAAATAAAATCTGTTGCATAGTTTACACTAAAACTCTAAAACTACATTGTGAAATGAGCCACATAGAAATGCAATGTATCCACATAAACATTTCCATTATTGCATACAGTATTGGTTGTGTACAGTACCCATATAGGAGTCTATGTCGCTTTTGACACACATCATCTTATGGGTAACACTTTATTTTCTTAGTATATTGATACACTATTAAATTTGTTCTTATACATTGTTGATAATCAGCAGTGGGATTAAATAAAGTGATTTATTTTATCAGTATGTTTTATGACTTCTCTTACCACTCTGCTGTAGGGCTGGGCGATATATACATATTACCTCAATGTTGATATTATTACGATACTCTAATAGGGATGACTATCTGTACTTACATAAGCTCTCAAGGGATTTATGCTACAACAATCAATCATAGTAACGTGGATAGGATGACCAAGCAGGTCGAGGTAAATAAAACAGACATATAATGAAGAAAAAATTGCATCCATTTACTGTAATAAAACCTTTGGAAAAACAGGAAAACATAGCACTCATGTCATATGACCATTCAGTATCCAAAATCCCAGATCATATCAATATCAATATTATATCAGTATCACTCTGCTGCCTTGTTATTGGTGTCTAGCTTGGTGGAGTTTGACTTTCATACAGACAACCACTGGGAGCAAACAGTCTCTATCACTATCCATTGTCTGTCAATATAATGACTGGCATACATGCTACATCATGTCAGGACACAGCAAATCCTCCAGCATAAGAAACCGTTTATTTTTGGTTTATTTATTTATTTATTTATTTATTTATTTATTTTGGTGACAGCGATTTTGAGTGGATAAATGTTGACTGGAGCGTTGTCTGAGCTGATATGGCTTCAGGGCAGCTGTTCAAAAAGTGTTAAATTAACTCTGATGGGTGTGGACTCTGGCATAGTGTTGATTTTTACACAGGCAGAGTTAAATTAACACTGACGAGCTTGCTGTGGAATTCTCTGGGAGACCGTTTATTCTGAAATTCACTATTCACTTCTCCGGCATCAGCTTCATAGTTTAACAATGGATATTTGGGTATATTTCAGCATTTGTATCATAACGTATGGACACTTGTTGTGTTATGGCAGCATATAGTTGCCACAGTGAATAAAAGAATCACAGCAGCATCTATTGTGCTCAGTAACAGCAGAATCCCACCACGTCTCTACCCAAGCACAAGACAAAACTAGATCAAATCGTGTAAATGAGCTGTTGTCAATTTGAGTTCTCCACATTTTTAGAGTTATAGTTATGAGATAAGTTATCTCAGTGTTTGATGGTATAAGGAGATACGAGCAATAATTAATGTTATAGAGAGATAGGTTATCATTATAATAGGAAACATTTCATGTTATCACAAATTAAGTTGGTATGTTGTTATAAGGACAAAAGTTATAATGAGTTTGTAGGTCATAATAAGGAAAGAAGGTTTCATAATGTGAAAATGTCATGTTGCAGTGAGAAAAAAATGTCAGGAGTGCATTACCATATCCGGTCATTACAATTTTGATTATTTTTTTTAGGGGCAGGCTGAGCAGAAAGGCCAGATGATGAATTTCCATACATTTTTTTTCAAGCTGTGCTTTAGTTCCAAGCTGTGCGAGGTCACCACACCTGGCACGTATAGACGAGTACAGGCGAAACACTGGCATTGGCAAAAGACTTTTAAAGGACTTTTTAGGCACTAATTGGGTCTGCAGTGCATCTGCTATATGAGCACTCAGCGGAGATGGTCCACATTTATGTTCAGAAGTCATCCTTTCAAGGGGTATAGGTCTTATCCTCATGAAAAACAATCAGCATGAATAGCAATCCAGCGTTTTAATTAATATTCAAGAGCAGAGTAAGCATTCAAAGACCCCTCCCTTCTCCATTTTTCGAGGTCAGCACTATTTATAGAAAGAAATAACCAGCACTATGTTGCATTCTTTTGCACCAGTCCCTCTACCCTCCACTCCAGGCAGCCGCTTGCAGCATCTGCAGTCGCTGTAGTTTCACGAGGAGGTTGTCTTGCCAGAGGTGTGGGTGGTGATGCATTTAAATGATTTAAGGCTTACGCACAATGAAGCATTCTTGTTAAAACCATGACTCAAAAAACGGTGTAATCTGGCACTCAAGAGATGAGCGTGGCTCTTTCAAATTGCGATTGGCTGCCTTTTGTTGCCATGGTGACTGTCGGTGGAAGTTAGCCTTATAATGCTGAGTTTCTGTGTGTGTGTGTGTGTCTGGGTATTATTTCGGGACACATCCTCCCACTAGGCAGGGGGGCAGTGTGCTCTTATGTAACAACTTGTAGCATTTGGATGAAATGTGGATTTTGCCTCAACATGGGCAGAAAGGCCTCCGGCAAGTCAAATAATGGTTGGATGAATGCGTGCCAGGAGGCCGGCCTGGTCAGAGCATGGCATTGGGGATCCTCACTGTGAAATCCACTTAAACCATTACAAACACTCGTTTATTAGTGTAATAGGTTGTTTTTATGCACTGCACTTATTTCATTAGTGTTCTCATACGCATCTCTTTAAGAATATGTGGAGTGCTGCGGCTGAAAGTAGCATACACTGAATGAAGTCCATTTCATCTGCGTGAGTTGTGTGTTGTGCCTGTGACACGCCTGTCCCCCGTTTGTGTCTCCTGTAGAGAACCGACGAGGAGGCGGTGGTGGACCGCGGCGGCACGCGCTCCATGCTCAACACCAATTTCGAGAAGGAGGAGCTAGAAGGTAACACCGACGACGTTCAGCATGTGTTGTGCATTTTATCTGAGATGAGTGTTACACAATGTGTGACATTGTTGGGCTATGCTCCACCTTTCCAGTGGAGAGGATTAAAGGAAAAATCCATCCTAGGACAGTGTTAGTCACTTAAAATGCACAGCCATGCTTTACCTTACATCTACGTGGCCATTTAATTGCTTGGCAGTACACTTCTCGTTTTCCTGTGGATAGCTGACCAAATATAGATGTTGTGACTTCAGTTATAATGAAATTTGATGACGAAAATCCCAGCAATCTAAAACATCAGTGGTAAATGTCATTTTGCATTTTGGGAAATTCACCAGCACTGGCTTTTCTTTTTCTTTTGCAAGGCTCCGTCCATATACGTAAAGACTGCTTCCACACTCACATAAACACACCTCTTGTGTCTTTTATTGACCTACATTCAACAATTGACCTAAATAGAGGTGTTTGTAGGCCTCAAGGAATTGCATTGGGGAAAGACACGAAAATGAAAAGAAAACACAGCAGAAATGGACCAG
Organism: Myripristis murdjan; assembly: GCF_902150065.1. Classification (NCBI taxonomy): domain Eukaryota; kingdom Metazoa; phylum Chordata; class Actinopteri; order Holocentriformes; family Holocentridae; genus Myripristis; species Myripristis murdjan. Next base: position 10,373,020 of record NC_043981.1, read on the forward strand.
TTTGAGAGAACTTACAACTGTGGAAAACATTGCTTTTGCTTTCCAGTATACATAACCAAGGTGCAATACTGAAAAGGAAAGATTCATGCAAGATGATCCAATTTCACATGGCCCTAACTGTGTTTTTAGTATGCATACAAAAATCATGTTCATTCACGAGGTGAATTATAGCTTGAACCAGATTTTGCACTCCACTATTATGTTGCACTGCGTTGTTTCCTGGAAGCATTTGTCGCTGCCGGGCAACGCTCACCTAGGCCGCCCACGGAGATGTCACTCTTTGATTGTGACACTCTGTGGGTAAGGTAACGCTTCCATCTCAAGGACCCTTGTTCTCAGATGATGGTTGTTGTATAGCTGTCTGTCTGGTGCCGTGGTAACAGCAACACTGCGTCAGTGCTGCGCAGAAGGAAATCCTCTAAAGTGATCTCCCTCCCAAACATACTCCCCCACACACATACACACCGGCCCCACCATCCCCTCACTTGCTTTTGCTCTAATTTCTGTTCATTTTGTCTCTCTGCACTCACACACACTCACAAACTCACACATGCACCCTTGCAGATGTGTGGGGGGGGGGGAAGAAAAGGGTCAGCATGACATGACCTTTTTCTTTTGTGAATCCATGGGGATTAAAGCATTGTGGCACACACACACACACATTGACATTAGGATGAAGGCTATCATACTGAACACTAAAATCCTTCCACTAAGATCCTTCCAGTCACGTCAACACTCCGTGTATTCTTGCGCTGAATGTGACCGAGATGTGGCTACGTAAGAAACAGAGAAAAAAGACATGCTATGACATCAGCAGTAGCTCAAGCCTGGGGGGGGTGGGAGCTATTTTTGTTAAGACCTCCCTCCTCATCTTGACTCATGAAGTTTAAAGCTCCAGCGCTGGGTTCTTATGTTTTCCAATGTGGCATTTCCCCAGCTTCCCTATTGTTGCTGCCTGCCTGAATACGCCTTATATAGCATAATTTGCAGTGTGTGTTAAATCAGCCCCAGCCCTCTGCCTCTTCCCTCTGCATTGGATATACATAATTTACATGTTGCTAACTGTAATTTGCGCTGGATCAATGCGTCTGCAGCAGCGCTCTCTTTCACAGCAGAGCAATATTTACTCTCAAACTGCAAATGCATTTTGACATATAGTTCATTTTCTCATTATGTTCCCCAAGACCTCAATTAACCTCTATCCTGGATTCCTGTTGATGGTAGTGGTGGTGGGACAGGGGAGGGGGTTTGTTATTGCGAACGGGCCTATCCCAATGCAGTGACATCAATGTGCTGTCAGGTGATTCAATTCAGGGAGGTTCATGTTATGACTGTTCTTTGCTTAAATCAGATTAGTGCGCTATGATGTGATTAGTAATGTCTCCGAGCAAGCGAAAACAATTCAAGACGCACATTTGAGAAATTTTCCCCTTTGGCTTAATAGTGCTGACGGAATATACACACTGTGGAGATATTGTTTGCTGTAACTGTCTCCCTCATACACAAATAAAAAAATTCTTTCTCACCCTGCACAAATGCTTGAACTTGAGCCAGGGTTTGATTTTGTGGGTTGGCAAAGGAGTTCACAAGCCATTCCTATTAAGGACCTCTAAATAAATGACTGCTGTAGATGGGAAGATATCAGCAGTGGGGAAGGGAAAACTCTCATTGTTCTGTCTCCTACTTAGCGAAATAGTTGGGGAACTAGAGCTGCAAGTAATTTAATTAATCTATTGGGTGTTTTTTTAATTATTATTAATCAATTTATCAGCCTCCAAGTTTCAAAAATAATTACAAATGCCCATTGGAAGTAGGCAGAGCCCAAGCTGATGTCTTCTAATTGCTTCTTTTATCAATTTTATAGTGATAGGAACAGAGAAAAGTAGCAAATCTTAGAGGCTTAGTCATCTTAGTGACCCTGAAATCAGCAAATATGTCATGTTTACATAGCGTGTATGTCATTTTTTTTTAAATTGCCCATCAAATTTTCTATTTATTAATTAATTTTCTATTGATCCACTGATGGATCGATCAATTTCTCAGTGACCCCCGGTGATCCACGGACCCTACTTTGCGAACCGCTGGCCTGCAGAACTCCTGTGCATCAAATTTCCAAAGAGTATGGATCCATTTGGTGTCACGTCATGCTGGACGCTGCTCTCCCTCATATGGTGTAAGAGGCAGATATAGAGAACGGGGCATCCTGTAGTCTTGTCCGTGTCCGGCCACTGAACTGAAGGCTGGCGGGAAGGAGGCAGCGCCCAGGCAGCTCGACCGCAATGAAACAGGAGAGAGTCAGCTTGGATTATCTTCACGCTGACCCTGTGGATACACATGCTCTCTCGCTCTCTCTCTCTCTCTCTCTCTCTCTCCCTCTCCCTCTCTCTCTCCCTCTCCCTCTCTCTCTCACATACACACACGCACAAACATAATGGAAAAAGAGATGAGACAGGCCTTTTAGTGCGATATCACTGCAGAATCCCTGTCTCATTATATCTGACAAAATGACCCCGATCATAAAAATCAACACTTTCACCGTGCCCCAGGAAGACAATAGCTCTGTATTTCTAGTATGCTGACCTCTTTTAAAATTGGGTATTGTAGTGCCATCCCCCTACATTTTTCCCAGCTCACTGGACACTCTACACTGGGGTCAAAGACAGTTTCTATGAAAAATACTCCTTAATATCCTCAGCGAATTCAGGTGCCTTTGCTTTGTTTAAGTCAAATAGTGATGAGGGCATCCACTTTATTCATATAGCACTCATCTAAATGCAGGGTTTACAAAGTGTAGTACACGAAAAGCGGTAACACTAAAATGTGCAATGGAAGGAGACACAGAGACATGAAAACAGGTAAAAACAAAACATAAGAGACAGTGAGACGGTGATTCACGACAGAAGACTAACATTTTAGTTAGATATCAATAAAAACTACCTTTGCTTTTTATTTGTTTGAGTGCCTGGGGCAATTTTTTTATTTTCTTATGAGAGACTGGGCAAGATCAAAAGCAATAAAGGTGAGGATATAACCGTGTGCTTTAAGAAATATTTTAAGAGCATATGGGCTTAGCTAACCGAAGTTCCTCAGGCAGGACGTTCCTAAAAAGCACAAAGTCACTTTTAGTCTTTCTTCAGTTTAGACCAAGGGACAGCCAGGTGCCCTCAGCCTGAGGAGCTTGGTATTAGATGTTATACTTTCACAGACTAATGTCTCTGTGTTGTCTGCAGGTCACCGCACACTCTATATTGGGGTTCACGTTCCCCTGGGCAGGAAGTCGCACCGACGTCACCGTCACCATGGACACAGACACAGGAAGAGGTCCAAGGAAAGGGACTCTGGGGTGGATGATGGACGAGAATCCCCCTCGCACAGTAGGTCTTCAACATGTACTGAAACGAAGTGAAAATCCCTCACCTCTTGTATCACCAAGCATCTTCTACCACTGGACGCCAAGCATCAGCTTTTCACTCCATTACCTTGTTTCTGCCCCTTCTTTCCTCTGCGCGCCGTCCCGTGCCTCTCCCTCTTGCTGCAGCAGACACTCCGGCTCAGAGGGTGCAGTTCCTGCTGGGGACGGAGGATGGCGACGAGGAGCACATCCCCCACGCCCTCTTCACCGAGCTCGACGAGATCTGCCTCAGGGAGGGAGAGGACGCAGAATGGAAAGAGACAGCCAGGTACACAGCTGTAGGCAGCCACATGGGCCGTTCTTTCAGAGCAGGCTGTTCCCAGCTGCCGTGTTGTTCTTTGTTGGACAGACACAGGAGAGGCTGATCCTGTTAGCGGCTGAATGCGAGTCTTTACCATGGTGCTATTGTCCCGGCGCCATCCTCACAACCGATTCATACGTACATCCTCATACGCTGTTTGCAGCCCTTAGGGATAACATTTTGAAGTCTTGTCTTATTTTATTGGACGGTGTCTAACTTATAAAAAATACACAAAGCAATAAAGAAATGCTAAAACTTCACACATTAGGTGCAGATTTTCACACAACCCCCATAATTCTCTTGGTGTGTTTGAAATGAACTATACACAAAGGTCCATAGGAAAGCAGAGGATCTCTTTTTTTTTTTTTTTTTTTTTTTTTTTTTTTTTTTTTTTTGTGGATGTCTACAAAAAACAATATTGGTGCTTTGCCCAAGAATTAATTCGGTGTGTATTACAAAATGCATTAGAAAATGGAATAGAAGGTTTTCCATAATAAAAGATGACTTGGAATAAGTGAGGAGTTATACTTGGAGGACATTAAAATAGATTTTTCAGTACTGAGCTTTAATCAGTGCAGTCAGCGTACTGCACTGATGAAAGCTGAACGCTGAAGCCTCTGCAGTAAAGACCAGTGCAATCCAAGTCATCTCCTACCGTGTGAAGTCTATAAATAAACTTGCATCTCATATCTGCATTTTTCTGCATTTTTATTGATGTAGTGTGCGCTTTCAAATTCAATATGCGACTGTTAACAAGTCTTGTTTTTCTTGTGCATAGGTGGCTGAAGTTTGAGGAGGATGTGGAGGACGGTGGAGAGCGGTGGAGTAAGCCCTACGTCGCCACGCTGTCCCTACACAGTCTGTTTGAGCTCCGGAGCTGCATCATGAACGGCACCGTGATGCTGGACATGAGGGCCAACTCTTTGGAGGAGATCGCAGGTAGACATCCCGGGCTGGACAGGATGGATAGTCTGTCTTTACGGCCATTAGCATTATAAAGCTTAATCCTTACTGTGTCTAGATATGTAATGGTCATACTTCTAGGGTGTCGACTCGACGCATAAAAACGTATGCTTACGTGTTGAGGCTGAGTCCCGATCGCAGCGTCCTGGGTTCAAATCTGACCTCAGACCATTTGCTGCATGTCATCCCCTCTCTCTCCCCTGCCTTTCCTGGTAATAACAATGATAATAATAATAATAATTATACGCTTTATTTATATAGCACTTTCCCAAATTGAAGCTCCAAAGTGCTTTACATAATATATGAAATAAACATAGTGAAACAAAAGGGATAAAATACAACCCAACTCACAGTCAGGAAAATACAGGAATAAAGAGTAACAGATAAAATAATAATAAAAATATAATAAAAATGTGTAATAAAATAATAACATTCCAGTTAGAAAAACTACAGGCCAAGGTCAAGAGCTCATGTGAGTCTTTAGTAGACTTTTGAAAGCTGAATCGATTTTTTTTTTTCTGATTTTTTTTTTTTTTTCTGGCAGAGCATTCCATATATATAAAATGTTAACTTGCCAACTGAAATACAAAACAGACGATTAAATCTGGTTACACAACTTGTCTGTCTTCTTCATATGTATCTACAGATTTAGGATGGGCTTGTTTGACCTGGTTTGGGAAGGAAAACTATATTTCATCTGAGATATTTTTGGTAAAAGGAAGGATGGCATGTATCTCATTGGGGAAAATTTGTGCTGCCGAGAGATCTGGTGAACTTAACCTGGTTTTGGGTGATTTAATCGGCAGCAGTGGGTGTTTTTTTTTTTTTTTTTTTTTTTTTTTTTGTTATAATCAGCTTAGCATCACTGGCTTCCACACAGGGACAGACGTTGTCGAGGGTAGAGCCTCTGTGAATCATTTTGAAGACATTCAACGGTCATGGCCTTAACCTACATTTCTGTGTTGTTTGTGGTGTGTGTGTGTGTGTGTGTGTGTGTGTTTTGTCCCCTCCAGAGATGGTCCTGGATCAGCACGAGGTGTCTGGTCCAGTAGGTCAGGACGCCAGGAGGAGGATCCGGGACGCCCTGCTCAAACAGCACCACCACCAGAACCACAAGAAACTGGCCAACCGCATCCCCATCGTTCGCTCCTTCGCAGATATTGGCAAGAAACAGTCCGAGCCCCATTCCATGGACAAGAATGGTGAGCAAATGGTCTGATGGTACACACACACACACACACACACACACACACACATACACCAGCCTGTCCAATTACCCAACTGTGGTCTTGGCCACATCATGTATTCCTCTCTACCATTTTCCATGGTGGCCATACTCGTAATTGGATGTCAATATTATTTGCTATTTTGTAATCCTCTGCATGTTTTTTTTCCAATGTCAAGCTTGTTGTGTCCATTTGTGACTTGCTGTTTTACTGCTGTTTGATATCTCCTTTTTCTCCTCTTGTTTTTGTTTCTCCGTGTTTGTACGTGTGTTTGTCCTTGTCTAACTTGCTTTGTCTGTGCGTACATGTATGTGTGTGTGTGTGTGTGTGTGTGTGTGTGTTTGTGTGCATGGATATGTGTGCCATTCACTTATCCAGTAAATGGCATCTTCTATCATAGCATAAAATCTCCCGGCCATTCGTCTAAGAAAACACTCCCTGAGAGCGCCCCAGCCAGAAAGGTCTTTTCCTGCGCGGTGTGGCCGCGGTGTGTGTGTTGCCCGTCGTGTCTGTCCACCCCTCCGTCACCTCTGAGCCCCTCCAAGAGCTGTGGCCACTTTTCCCCAGACACGCCCCTTGGCGAAACCAAGACCAAACGTCTTAGTTTCCACCAGGCGGTAGCGCAAGGCTACTCTCCCATCCCACAGCAAGACACAGTGCAGGAAATCTGTGCAGGCAACTAGCCAGGACGCCTAAACTGATGCTAAACACTAAAAGTCAAATAGTATAGTAATAGTATAGAATAGTATAGAGTATGAAGGGGGAGTGTCATCATGAGGATGGATTTATAATACATGTATGGTTTTCAAAACTATATGACCAATCCTTTCACGCAAAAGTGAAGACAAGAGAAAACATTTGCATCAACAGATGCCATTTGCAGTTTTAATTTCTCCAACGCTTGCAGTCCAAAAGATGTCCCAGGCATTCTCTCCTGAAATTGCTTCAGAATTAAAGTGGAAGTGATAAGGAAATGATAACTGCCTGGCTCTGAGCATGCAGAGGTTTTCTCTTTGGACTTGTCTGTACCTCCATGTCACAAAAGCTCTAACTGGGTGAGTGGTAGTCAATCAGCAGAACTATTTTATAATGGTCAACTGAGCTTGTGTAGTATCCATGACGATGCTCTCCACTTTATATCACTCTCAATGGTCTGTTTGATCACCAGAGCAGTCACAGGGGCCTTATGACTCCGGTGCTAAACTGATAGCAGTTACTAATCACTAATGATAATAGCTAATTGCCTCATAATCATGACTTAATTAATAACATGAAATCTTATCTCCATTTGGTTGCCTTCAGGATCCTTATATGGTAGTATCACACCCTCACTAAAAAGCTAGCCTTTTTGAGCAAACCACATTTCATATTAGGGAATACTGAGTCCCTACATGTCTTGTGACTTGGTCAAATATCTACACTGGTGCATTCACATCACAAAATGTTCGAAATTGAAGTTAAATTGAGCAATCTTTTACTTTTTCAATATTTATAACAGCTCTAAAATATATTGAATAAATCATTTATTCAAGCCAATGTCTATTTATAGATGCATTTTCACCTTGAATGAAAGTTAAAGATTGCACTTCACTGAGATACGAGCTTAGAAAACTGGTTCTCTGAGAAAGATTGAGCCTAATATTCGACTAAAATCATAATCTCTAATGCACCCTATCCTTGCTCTTGATTGTTCATGAAATAATCTTATTATTAAGCTTCATCAGAGACCAGGTTCACTCTGAAAAAAGGTACAATATTGCATCTTTTGTCACTGAGGCTCAACCTTTTGGCCAAGAAAGGTGCAGCTCAGACAACAAAATGGTCCACTGTTGTATCTTATTTTTCAGAGAATGTAACTGTACCCTGCAGTCATTCACTGGAGACCTTTGTCTTTGTGTGGGAAAGTGCTGTTGTGATAGGATGAGCCTCAGTGAGACTGACATGATGTTGGTTTTCTGCTCTGCCCGCCAGGCCAAACGGTCTCACCCCAGTCCCAGCCAGCTAACAATGAGGGCAAACAGGACGTTAGCCGAGAAAACAGTGCTGTCGACTTCAGCAAGGTGAGCGCCTGGACCCACCACTGATCTGCTGTTTATCTACTGGTACCGATAGCGGGACACACAACTACTTCTGTATATTTAACCGAGATAAGGTTACGTGTGAAATGGTCAGCCTCTTGTCCTGGGAAACTGGCCAAAATTTAACAGGAGTAAAGATTGTTTTGTTTTGGTGTGTGAATCATAAAATTCAGATACATCCATCATCTGTGATTATTTTACATTACGCACTTACCAATTCAAATTGTTTTAATTCTAAATTTTGAATGAACCATATGCTTAAGCTTTAGTATTTTTTACCTTTTACAGGTAAGCATAGAGATGGCTTTCACTCTAAAGCAGCTGTGACTAACATCTTTTGAAGTCGATGCAATATTAATGCTAGTATCAGTGTCTCATTCTGTCTCGCAGATTGACCTCCACTTCATGAAGAAGATCCCTCCTGGTGCTGAGGCATCCAACGTCCTGGTGGGGGAGTTAGAGTTCCTAGAGCGCCCCGTGGTGGCTTTCATCCGCCTGGCACCTGCTGTACTGCTCAATGGCCTGGCTGAGGTTCCCATCACCACCAGGTTATAAACCAAAATCCTGGCAAACCCCCTCTCCCCCTCTGTCTCTTTGTATCCTGATTCAAGTATGGTTAGGGGAGATGGTATTTTTCCAAATGCGTCACGGGGAGAGTGCTTGACTTTGACCCAAAATGGCTGTCCTGTCCTCTGTTTTTGCACAGGTTTCTTTTCATCCTGCTGGGCCCTCTGGGAAAAGGTCCGCAGTACCATGAAATTGGGCGGTCCATTGCCACCCTGATGACTGATGAGGTGAGGTCTCAGTACAGAAATATCCAGATTAGGCACCCAGAAAGGCTGCAGCCATTAAAATAACAAATTTAAGGTTGTTTCTTGGGCATTTTTGCCTTTATTAGTAGCTGAAAGTACAAAGAGGCATGAAGATTCATGGATGGCATGCGCCGCAGATCCCAGGCTAGACTGAAACCCAATTCAATTTAAGCCCCGTGACAACAAGCACCCACCTGAAGAGCCCTTCAAAAAGATATTGAATCCCCACAAAGCTCCAGGGGCACTGCCCTTTAGCTGACCCTGACAGTTTCCCTTTTTGGATCAATAGAGTATCAGGAAAAAAAAAAAAACAAAGCCCTACAGGATTGTACGTTTCCCACGGTGCAGCGCAGACCCAGTGTTACTGACCATCATCAGAGCCAGATGTCATCGTTTTGATTGGCAGCGGTCCTCTGGGATGTGCCAGAATAGAAGAATATGGACGTCAGTCTGCTTCATCATATTTGGGAAGGAATTGTACTCCTGTTTTTGTACCAGTCAGTAAGAGTCAGTGAGCATTAACTTGCTGTTGATGGAAGGACTACTCTCCCTTTGAGCCATACAGAATAACCATATTCTGTATGAGTCTAGCTTGGGTTTTAGGCAGACTGAGATTTAATGAGAAACTGAAGCATTTATACACCTTATCTGATTCATTATTATTTAGTGGTCCTTATAGATTCATTTTGTATGATAATATTCTCAATATTTTGTCCACTCATGTGGGGAAGGGGATACTTTTTTGTGGGATATGCAATACTTATAAAGAGATTTTGCTGGAGAAGCCCTTATTGTAGTTTCTATCTGGAATACTGCATGCATGGAAATGTATAAGATGATTTGTTAAGCAAAAGCAATAGAGCAGACTCCTAAATTAATTACTAAAAACAAAACTATATTTTTACACTTGAACATGCATTCTCCACAAAGATTCACATGGGATACGTGGCTCTAAAGCTTTTGATTTGTTTCCTCCACAGGTTTTCCATGACGTGGCATACAAGGCCAAGGACAGGAATGACCTGGTCGCAGGTATTGATGAGTTCCTGGACCAGGTGACAGTCCTGCCCCCCGGGGAGTGGGACCCCTCCATCAGAATAGAGCCGCCCAAAAACGTACCATCTCAGGTAATTCCCTACATATGTATAAAAGAAAATGAAATGTTTTAATCTCATCTTTTTTTAGCCCTTCTTCATTATTAATACGTGCTCTTAGTAAAGCAGGGATGTTCATCATTTCTCCTGTTTAGACACTGTCTGTGAACCTTGTACCACTTGTACCACTGCGTGCGACATGATCTAGGTTAACTGGGTAAATTATTGAAGGGGTGAGCATCACTGCTGCCACTCAAGAGGCTAAATCACAACCAGTGGAAATGGGTTTTTCTTTGTATATTATTGCTGTTGGCTGCTATTTTGGTTATTTCCATGTTTTAAGTTCATTTAAAGGATTGCATGCTTTTCTGTGGACTGAGAAAACTCTACAGCATCTGATTTCATGAAATATTCTCAGAGACAATTAGGTTGAAAAATGCATAACCATCAAACTAAAAATAAAGTTGTCTTTGTTGGTTCCTAAAAGGTGACATTTTACAGAAATGATGTTTTCACCTGACATCAAACATCACTGTTCTTTTGACGTCCCTTTGATGCCATCCCGCCACATGTTTTTTTTTTTTTTTTTTTTTTTTTTTTTCAGAGGAACACTGAAACATCTGCGTGCTCCTCTAATCTCAACTGTTTTGTACTTTGTGCTTTGATGGCGCTCCCCGGGGTTCTGCTCTCAATCCTCTCCAAAACATTTGTTGTTTTTCCTCCATTAGTTATTTTGGTCTATGACGACTTTACAGTTGAAAAGCGATCGGCCATCTTGCCGTGGAGAGTAATTCTGTTATCCAACATGTAGCTGACCTAGATGATTAAAAAAGTAGCGAGGTTGTTTTGGGTCTTCACTTCCATTTGTTATGAGAATCTGCCGGTAAATACCATACCACTATGGTATTAAAATTTTTATAATGCTATTGAATTATACAGAAATATGCCTCAGTCAGAAATAAATGGAAATAGAAGAGCTTTATAATTTGGTTTTAAGTTTGGTTAAATGGCCAGGATTGGGTATTACATCTGGTTTCTGCATGTGTTTGGCTCAGTGGAGCACTGAGTATAACAACTGCCGATAGTTTTTGTCTTTAAAATGACGACCAGCATCCGACAGCTGACTGACAGTGATGTTAACCATGCAGGAAAAGCGGAAGGTTCCCCCTGTTCCCAACGGAGTGACAGATCTTGGAGAGGCAGAGGAACATGGAGGCCACGGGGGCCCCGAGCTTCAACGCACTGGGAAGTACGTGTTTGTATGTGAGTGAGAGAGAAAAAGACGAGAGAGCGCGAGAGAGAGAGCCAGCGTGCATGCAACTTTCACCATTATTTACGTGATCTACAGCCCTGAGCTGTCTGAGCACTGCTTTTTTTTTTTCTTGTCCCTCTCTCCCTGTCGCCTGTCTGCCACCATTGCTCGTTGCCTCTTGGTCCCCAGACTGTAAATTCAGCTCTCTTTAGAAACAGTGGCCCATTACCATTCCTCATGCTTCAACTCCCCCAACACTGTTCATTCTGAGTTTTTAATTCATTATGAGCTTAGACTCTTCCAAGCATACCATCCCACATAAATTTATATTCATCGCTGTTGCGCTGTTATATTATTCAAGAACACGGAATCACATTAATATTCTCACTCACAAAGCGCAAAGTGCTCCTCAAACTCACTCCCTCATTCATTTGCAAAAAAAAAAAAAAAATTAAATCCAATCATCACACCATATTATCATTATATGTTTCATCTCACTTCTGCTTTTCTCTTGATTTTCTTGTCCTCCTCATCATATAGTGATGATAATGACAGGGCAATTACTCTGCCCAGCAATACAATCTTTAAATGTTTTTCATTAGTAAATAACCAGCTGCTTTATTCAGGCACATTCGCTCAGAACACGAAAGACATGATGAGGCTGGAGTTGTGGTTCTCAATTTACTTTACTTACCTAAATGTAAAAGTGAAGATGTACTCGTGACTCTTGACAAAATAAGATGAAAATGAATGTTCACTTTCAGTCCATCTCACTGGATAATTAATTTCAAGAGGCAGCACATATTCACTGTATCATGGGGCAAAAGTTCAGATTTACACATAATAAAATAGTTGATTATAGAAAGACTGCTTGTATATTTTTTTCATGTCCCATAGGTCATGTTGTGACCAAATCTTTTCACGACCACCAGGGGGTTCCCAAACCATAGCTTGAGACAATGGGACTAGACTACAGCACGGTGCAGAGGGGTATTTATATCTCAGCAGTAGTGGTTTCATAGTGAAGGGGTGAGTGATGCGGTGCGGCTGAGCGCCGGTATGCTGCGGCCGCTCTCATCCCAGCTCAGATTGGCTGGGAGCCCAGTCTCAGCGACCACTCCCCCACTCCTCTACCCCGCCACCCCTCTACCCCTCATCCCCCCTCCCTCCGGACGTGGCATCACTGCCTACCGCTCAGACTGAAATAAGCATAGAGTCCCGCCCTTTGTTGCCATAGCAACCACCTCCAGCTACTTTGCCACGGTCCCGGCTTGCTGCGGCAGGAGAGCCTGCTCGCTGGCTGAGAGTCGTACAAAGATGGACAAATGCGCACCTTCATGCACGTGTGCACACACACCACACACACCACACACACACACACACACACACACACACACACACACATATAGTAGTGCTTGCGTACTGAAGTGAAATTTAAATGAGTGCAAGTTGAAAACCATGTTGGACACAGCATAAACATTCAAAACAGAATTTTTTTTACATACATTCATGACTGCTTCTATCAATGCACTTGCAACAAATTTTGGTTAAACCTTCTGACAAAATCATGGGGAATCTGCTGTTTTGAGAGGATTTTTGTGGAGAATTAGCTGGAGAAGAATTTCAGCAATCAGACCAAATCCCAGGTTAGTAGTGTGTCCAGTGCATTATGATAACAGGCATTTTACAAGCCATAAAAATGACTTCATTAATGTAAATTCAATTTTGACCCAGATCTTGTTTTTTCAGGCTACCAAACTCTTTGCAGCCGACCTGGATTCTCTCCATCTTTATTATTATTTAGTGCTCAAGTAATGTTACTTCTCTGAAATAGTTTTAATGGAAATGACATGATTACAAAGGTGGGAAATGTCAAAAATTGCCTAACAAGTCAAAATTGTAGATGGTTGCTTTTTCTTTGTCCACAATGGGAACCTAAAAAACATAATTTCATCCCTGGCTTTTTTGAATTTGCAACCAAATTAGCCTGCATGTTCTTTAGAGAATAGATGGCCTTACCCATACAGAGACAGGTGTTGAGGGAAATTGAAAAAAAAATGCTTTGTGTGATCTTGAATTCAAATTTGACTCAGCATCTGTGTTCCTATCTGCCTGGGCATCAAAAGGTTTTGCATGTTTCTTCTCTCCAAATCGTGGAGACACAGCAGGCCTACTCAGTGGGTCAGTATGCAGAAAACAGCCTATCCTTCCCAGCATCAAGCTGCCATCACTACAGCATCACTACAAACACAGATAATCCCTTGCAGAGGTTGATTGCCCCAAACAGGATTAACAAAAAGCATTGGCTGCAAAAATCGGAAAATTAATAAATTCTTACTTCCATGCAGAAACTGGGTTGATTCATTTTTCAGATATAAGATGAACATGTTGATGTAAGCGATTTCTAATGGCCATGTGGCTTCAAAGCTCCTAATATAAGACGTGAAATATTTGGCATAGTTTGGCACAGTAGCTCAACATATTGGTTATAAACATAAGAGAGATTCATGTAGGCTTGGGTACTGCAGCCCTTTTCTGTATTTTATGTTGTTTTTCTGCATGGGAAATAGTGTAATACTCTGAAAATAAAAGAAAGCGTGCTCATGTTGGTCCTGTACCCTCCTCAAACATTTGCTCCGCACCAGAGAGAAGTACCAGTGTTTTTACAGGGGACATATTCCAATCCGTGCAATACTGTAACATAATAAAGCGTTCCTTCTTCAATAAGATAAAAACAACAACAACAACAACAACAACAACAACTGCACAGTTTTTGTTCAGTTTGCTGGGTAGCAGGATCTCAGAATTCAGTTTTAAAGATTGCAGTGTAGCTTTTGTGTAGTTTTGATGCATAAATGTTTATAGACACATACATGTATGTATGTATGGAGCCTATAACTCTGTGATCTGTGTTTTAGGGAAAGTGTCATATGTGCATTCAAGTGTGTGCTCAATGGCTGCCTCTCTCTCTCTGTCTCTGTGGGTACGACTGGTTGCATGTGCGTTTGTGTATACAGTATGCTTTTCCTTGCATGTGTTTTTCTCACAGAGTCCTTATTTCACCACAGGTTGTTCGGAGGGTTAATCTTAGACATCAAGCGAAAGGCCCCGCACTACCTTTCCGACTACGCAGATGCCGTCAGTCTGCAGTGTCTGGCCTCCTTCCTCTTCTTGTACTGCGCCTGCATGTCGCCCGTCATCACCTTCGGAGGTCTGCTGGGGGAGGCCACAGAGGGACGTGTGGTAAGAAGCCGCCTCACTATTAAAGACGGGGAGCGCCTCACACTGCTGCCACCGCTCCCACACATTTTATTTATCTCAACACAAAGTTTCAAGTTCAACTACACTCCACCGCCTGCTAAAAAATTCATGGGATGTGTGTATGCTCATCTTTTTTTTATCGAGGAACTGTCTCAAAAATGCACTGCATCTTTATTGGTCCCAAGAGATTGTGATGACCCCAAATTAAGGTTACGGCTAAAGTTATTGGACAGCATTTCTTCTCTCCATGGAAATACATTTATGACAGTGATTATTTCAGTTGAGAAACAGCCAAGATTTAGATTTTATATTCAGCAACAGTAGCTTCACTGGAGCACTCAGGGCTTTTGTCTTGCTCAAAGGCATGTTTCCCTGACCAGTTCAGGAATCAAACCATGGATCTGCCAAGCCGCCTTCACTTTTGTCTTCTGCCCCTTTACATGAAATCCAGTTTTTGTAACAACTGATGTGGCTGTTTATACATCAGGTATTTTTACAGTAACATTTATTTATGAACTCAGCCTCAGTAATGATAAGAGAAATTGAGACTCTATGTAATATGTTGAAACCCTGCACGATTACATGTCTTTTGAAACCTCAAAGGTGCGCTGACCAAATATATTCAAATATCTCAAGTCGAAGAGATCCATTTTTGGGCGGCTCTTTTTTTTTTTATTCTATTATAAGACAAGTCCACATGTGATGGATTTTGTAAGTCATGTCATGTAAGTTGACCAGTCAAGTAAGAGCATTCTTTCCTTTGTTTCCAGAGTGCTATTGAGTCCCTATTTGGGGCCTCTATGACCGGTATAGCCTACTCTCTGTTTGCCGGGCAGCCTCTCACCATACTGGGCAGCACAGGGCCCGTGCTTGTATTTGAGAAGATTCTCTTCAAGTTCTGCAAGTATGTTTCCTCCTTTATGTTTCAGTCTTAAAACGGATATTACCTTGTTGAGAAGCATTTTGCATGTTTTTGTACAAGAATGTGTACATCATTTACCTTCACATTTCCATGATGATGGCGGATGTGTGTCAGTCAAAGTGCACGCTCTTGTGTCTGCTTCAATAGGGATGTCATATCTAATTTTCTGCCCTTTCTTTTCTACTCCTCTGTGTGTGTGCGTGCGCGTGTGTGTGCATGCGTGTGACTCTGTCAGGGAGTACGGCCTCTCCTACCTCTCCCTGAGGGCCTGTATCGGCCTGTGGACGGCCTTCCTCTGTCTACTGCTGGTGGCTACGGATGCTAGCTCGCTTGTTTGTTACATCACACGCTTCACTGAGGAGGCCTTCGCCGCCCTCATCTGCATCATATTCATTTATGAAGCCCTGGAGAAGCTGCTCCACCTGGGGGAGCACTACCCTATCAACAAGAACAACAACCTCCAGAAACTCACACAGTATTGGTGAGTGCTTTTTCATGTCGGTCGAATAGAGAAGTGGACAGAGTACATGTGTATTTGTGGCCTGTGGCAGTGGTTGTAGGGATACAGTCAGTTAATCACATTCGCATTCTCACACTGGGCCAGATTCACGACTGTGTAAAGATCGATCTTAAGAAGCGACATAGGAAGACATTTTAGAAAATTCTTAAGAAGACTCTTAAGTGCAACTCCTCAGTATTTCCTTAGCAACATTATCATTTGTTCTACAGCTTATGGTTTACTGAAATATTGAGATATGTCAAAATATTTATGCACTGGTTATTGTTATTTGGCTGAACATATAAAAAGGTAAAATTTTGTAGCTTATTTTCATAGGCTTGCTTGGGTCTCTGCCAAAAAACGCTTTACAATAAAACTTAATCTAAATGTAAGTGTCGGGAAAGGTATGAATTTGTGAACAGTTGATGCTTTCCTTTTCAGTGTAGGAACTTTACTGTAGGAACATAGGAAGTGATATATAACAACTCTTTTTTTGCGAATATAATTTTTTCCTATTTTTTCTAAACACCAGAGTTAATTAAACGGCACTAGAGATGATTTGTTCCCCCCTTTATGAAGGTTTTATGAATGATTTTTTTTTAACTTTTGGCCTCCGAGCAGATCAGCCGTAAACCTCCATACACACCTCCTGCCAACTTTCAGACTGTCGCTCCCCCAACTGCACAGATGGAAAGCCTCCTTGTAAATGGAAATTTTGTGTTGGCCTCTATGGATGCAGCCACCTGACAAATTGAGTTCCCTCAAGGATCTGTAAAAAATTCATATTTCCAGCTTTCAAAGTATTCATGAGCTGTTGTGATCTTTGGTCTCCTTTATAATGGGTTCCTAAAGATTTTAAAATAGACACACACTTGACTTTAGATTAAAATTTGATAAAATTACATATAAAAGAACCACTCTGAGGATTTTTTCGTGGTTCAAAAGGATTTAAACATAAATTTGAGCTATTAACCTATTAATTTGACCTGTCATTTTATTGGAGACCTCTATGGAGCCCCTCCTCTTCTGATTTGCAGTTTCCATTTAAGGAACTGTGGCTCTATGCCATGAGCACTGTTGATGTTTTTGCTGTGGCGTCATCTCCTTCACAGTATTGCGTGTGCAGTTACTGTATGAGCACATTTTGCATGCATGTGCTAAGGGGACCAGTGTTTACTCCACCATGAAAGGGCAGATGGTGCAGCACTGTCACACACTCTCCAGTCTCCTGCTAATGGATTTTGCGTTATGGTGAATAATCCCATGTTGACTGGGTTTGAAGAGCATGCATTACCACAACAGATAAGCTGGCCGTGTCAATATGCAGTCAATCTAAGAGGTTGTCTTCTGTAGTGGACAGCAGGGGACTCTAACATTTAGAGTTTTCTAAAATGCCATCAGAAAATGTCATTGCATGTTGATGGCTGAGACTTTTTTTCTTATAATCCTAGAAGTGCTGTGTCACAGTCTACAGTAACTAGTTGCATAGCAGCCGGAGCAGGGCTTTTCAGACTGTTTCATGTTCAGGACCTTCAAGCGGACTCATTAAGTTGCAATTTGAAGAGATTTTTCCCGTGGGATCCTGTCATGAAAAAGACATTTTGGTTTGTGTTAAGTATTAAATTGCTCTGATGTCATACTTATAAATAGATTCAAAGCAGTGAGCTAATGTTAAAACAATCACTCATACATTTATCTCCTGTATTGTCAGTATTTCCATTGAATTAAGTTGCTAGGAGTTCCGATAACTCAACTTAGCCTATACGTACAGTCATTAGTCGTTGGCATTAATAATGTATTTAAGGCTGTGTGTGTTTTTCTATGTGTGCATGTTGATGTTCCACTCCATAGGTGTGCATGTGTGGAGCCCAGGGACCCCAGCAACGAAACTCTGCGGTACTGGGAGGAGAGAAACATCACGGCCTCTCAGGTCAACTGGACCTCACTGGAAGTCCATGTAAGAACCTGTAGACATTTAATGAAATGTAAAGGATAGATAGAGGCAAAGGTTATTTTTGGCTTCGAGATATGCAGACGGAACAGGCTTTCGCAGTTCAGCTACACTTCTAATCTGACGTCTTCCTCTGGATCTGTAAGCTGTAAAGACTTGAGAAGCATCAGCCAAATTTTCATCCTGGGGCAAGGAGGCAAGGCACACAAAGCAAACAGAAAAGTTTTAATGTGAGCTTGCACGTCAGATCACCCATAACTGCTTATCCGAGATACCTAGAGAGCTCGAGATATTGTTTACAGTCTCCGATTCTGTGTTGTGTCATGCTTTGTCCACACTTTGCATTATCAAAAAGCAGCTAAAGACTACAGGAGGATTAGGAACATGTGGGCAGGATTTCATGGATTTAGCTGTGCAGAATCAGCATGGAGACGCGCCGTGACGAGACGATTCTCACACTGTCAACCATAAATCAGACATGGCACTGGAAGCGTGCTGTGTCACTCCTACACATGCGCCGGTAAATATTGCAGGGGGCGAGGCCATGTGAGATTACGAGAAGTGCGCAGTTGTGCAAACATAGCAAGACACAGACACACACTAATCATCCTGTATGCTCTGAATATCCATAAACATGAAGCAGCAGTGGTTACACAATAACACAGGTTGTGAACTGCAGAGAGCTGAAGAAATGATGTCGTATGAATGCAAAGTGGCATAAAACACTGATTCATGATCGCCATCTTCACCGTATTCATCATCATCATCGCCGTCATGTTCTCCGGTGCCTGCAGGAGTGTGAGGTGCTGCACGGGGAGTTTGAGGGCAGCGCCTGTGGTCCCCATGGTCCCTACATCCCCGATGTCCTCTTTTGGTGCGTGGTCCTCTTCTTCTCCACTGTCATAATGTCTGCCTTCCTCAAGGAGTTCAAGACAAGCCGCTACTTCCCCACCAAGGTAAATGTCAGACACCAACACACCATTCTCTCTCTTTTCTCTCTTTGTATTGATCTCCGTTCCTTTAAACTTCATTAATTTTATGGTTTAAAGTGACACTGTCTCTGACACTGACACTGATTCCTATGCGTCACGTGGTGGAGAAATTAAATTGTAATTGATCTACCTGCCACATGTGGTTTTCGGTCGGTGGGTGATATTTTAAGAGGAAACTTGATTGTGCTGCCACCTACTGGCGGTGTCAACTGAAATGGCAAAGGATTCTGCAGTCTGTGTGGCCGTTCTATTTGTGCAATTTCTATGATTTATCATTGAGAGGACATTCATGAGCTGCTTAATGTGTGGGGTGATGCTGACACGTCAATCTGTAGTATACCAGTGCCTCCTTGTGGTGATGCATGCATACTACATTGTGGTCTGACAGGCATTTGAATGATACAGTATGTGGACTTTTTCCTCAATAATATGCTGGTTTCTTCCTCCTAAAGGTGCGGTCCATCATCAGTGACTTTGCTGTCTTCATCACCATCCTCACCATGGTTTTGATAGATTATGCTCTGGGTATCCCCTCACCAAAGCTACAGGTCCCCAGCAAGTTCAAAGTAAGTCAAAATGAAAGGTTTCATACTACAGACATTTTCTTCAAACATAAGTAAACAAGACCTCAAGTTCATTACTTATGTATCTCGTTTCTAATTACATATCGCAAAACAGTTCAAACTTAAAAGACAGTAAATGCAGAAGTAGGATATATCTAGAATAACAAGAAAGAGGTTTCTTAATTAGGATGCAAGTAGATATTTATTATAGCAGGAAATTGTGCAGTGTACATTAATCATATAAGCTGATATATATTCCAAATATTTCAGTCTACAGTGTCATTAACTTTCCTTACCTCACATGTTGGAACAGATTTATTACTCCAACGAGACAACACTGACACCACTTAAGACCAACCGAGTATTGATTTCTGTTTTTCTCTCTCCAGCCGACCAGAGATGATCGTGGCTGGGTGATAAACCCAGTGGGGCCCAACCCCTGGTGGACCACCATCGTCACCTTCATCCCTGCTCTGCTCTGCACCATCCTCATCTTCATGGACCAGCAGATCACCGCTGTCATTATCAACAGGAAGGAGCACAAACTGAAGGTGCTTTTCAAAGCCCTGTGTTAAAAGCCTAGCCGCAAAAAAAAAAAAAAAAAAAAAAAAAAATGGAATAAAAGCTTTTTTTTTTTGAAAACATTGCCTTCAGAATAACACTCTTTCAATCACCTTCTCTCATTTGTGAAAGGAAATGGTTGCAAATGGACTAGCTATTATTAACCAGCACTAGAGTGTATTTAAAGAATACGCTACAGAATAAAGGCCAAAATGAGAATTTAGCAAGTTCTTCCTCTTCTTTCTCTACTTCTTGTGATTGATTTTGTTCCTCCTCTACCTCTTTATAGTAGAAGTTGTAATAATAGAGGTGGTAGTAGCACATCCACCTTATTGAAGAATCCTTAACAATGGGACTGAGTATCTACCATCTCTGAGGCTGCTGTTCTGTTGCTGATTCTGACCTCTAACTTCCTTGAGGGGAGCCAGCAAAAAAATCAATAAATATTTACAGTAGCATTATTTTTATCATTCTAACCACCAGTGTCCCTTGTCTGGCTCTTGCAGAAAGGCTGTGGCTACCACCTGGACCTGTTTGTGGTGGGGGTGATGCTGGGCGTGTGCTCAGTCATGGGCTTGCCGTGGTTCGTGGCGGCCACCGTCCTCTCCATCTCCCACGTGAACAGCCTGAAGCTGGAGTCGGAGTGCTCGGCCCCCGGGGAGCAGCCCAAGTTCCTGGGGATTCGAGAACAGCGCTTCACAGGCCTCATGATCTTCACTCTGATGGGCTGCTCCGTCTTCATGACCTCTATGCTAAAGGTCAGGGATCAGGGGTCAAATCATGCATTACAACAAGCCATACATCCTGATCTGTAACAAACTGTTGGACTCAGCAGCTTGTTTAATTACTCATAATTATCCTTAATACTTACTAATCACAATTTAATTTCTATTTGTTGGCATTGAAATGGATGCTGTGTTGATGTTCTATTGTTTAGAGATGCCATACTTAGAAGACAATACATTTAATATCAGTTAGGACAAGAGAAAGAGTTTAGTTGAGACTAAATTTAGTCCTATGACTGAGCACTAGCTGAGTTGTTGATGCAATTATTATGAAATACTTTCTGTCCCTGATGTTGAATATTTCTCTGTCTCCAGTTCATCCCCATGCCAGTGCTGTACGGTGTGTTTTTATACATGGGGGCTTCTTCACTCAGAGGCATTCAGGTGAGCTCCTAAAGTTGCAGTAATAGCAGCATTAGCAATAGGGTTAGCAGTAGAAGTCGTAGTTGTAGCAGCTATAATGATGATAAGAAGAACAATGAGAAACTTCATGTGCAGTATTTTCCAAAATAGTGCTGCAGTGGGCTGTACTTCTATTAAATGACAAAAAACTCATTAAGACAAGCAGTAAAAGTACTGTGCAAAATATTAACATGATTTCATGAGAAGAAAGGATAAAAAAAGAATAAAATAGCAGCAATTCGTAGCATTAGTTTGTGCACTTTTGTAAACACAGCAACAGTATAGTTGTAAATAACGCAATAGACATAGCCACATGGATAAATTAGCATATTCAAATGCACCCACATACGATGGCTGATTCTTCTGAAGTGACTGATTGAATCATTCCAGTCTGTACACTAGAGATCTGTCACTTTATTCAACATTTTATTTTAAAGCTCAATGGGAATCAAAGGTGCCGTAATGAAGTGCTCTCATTCTCCTCACGCGGCCTCATGTGGTTGATGTTAGCTGGATGGTGTCCAAGCACTCTGTACTCCACTTGTAGTAACTCACCTCCTCGCACATGTGCACATTACAGAATATTACATTCAACTTAGCATTTTTATTAGCAGCAGTAATCCAGGATAGATGCAGGAGAAGTGCTCCAAGTGTGTATATGGAAAGACTATTTGCTGTTACATTAACTGTGCTCTCTCGAATGCCCAAGACAAATTTCTCTTAAGGGTGACAGTAAAGGCTGATTTTATCGTAAATGGATGTACGTCTGTATCCATGCAGTTCTTTGACCGTCTAAAGCTGTTTGGCATGCCGGCGAAGCACCAGCCAGACTTCATCTACCTTCGCCACGTCCCACTGAGGAAGGTGCACCTCTTCACCATCGTCCAGCTCAGCTGCCTTGTCCTGCTCTGGGTCATCAAGACCTCTAAGGCTGCCATCGTCTTTCCTATGATGGTAACCTGTGTGTGTGTGTGTGTGTGTGTGTGTACGTACAGGGCTTGCCTGTGCACCTACATGCTTAATATCCATCCTTTTCTGTTGCTTCAGGTCTTAGCTCTGGTGTTCATTCGGAAGCTGCTTGACTTCATCTTCTCCAAGAGAGAACTGAGCTGGCTGGACGACCTGATGCCAGAATGGAAGAAGAAGAAACTTGAAGATGCACAGCAAGAGGTAGACAATGGCTTCATTCACACTGAGGTTGAAAGTGACTCAATTCTGCTTTTTCTTTTTGCCTTGAGTGTTCTGTATGTGACCTGTATCTGACATCAGTGTGAACCCATCTGCACCGTAATAATAACACAATAAAAACACATCCTCTATTGTTTATTGCTTATTTTCAATCCCCATTAGCCGTTACAACAGCTACTGTTCCTGGAGTCCATATTACATACATGCATACATAAATACATTTCCATTCCTCTCCCCACCCATCCCCAACCATAATTAAAACATTATAGAAATCACAAAACCAACACTAATTCAATAACCATGAAAAATTTTTGCTATGCACACATAAAATATACATTAGGCACAACCCAATGCTGATATACACACACTATTTGCACGCACATAAGTACTAACAGTTACATCTAAACCACACTTGGTAAATGCTTATGTTTCATAAAACTAGATAAAATAAATAAGATATTTTCAGTAGTAGCCTCTTTAGTTGCTTTTCAAAATTTGGCCAACTTAGCTGGTCAATTGGGTTTCACATCAGCATGACCGAAAGGTTAATCCATAAAGAGGCAATCCCCAAAACAAATAGCTTTTACTCTTTTCTTTTTCTTTTTCTTTCAAATCTTTTGCACCTTAAAATTTTTGTCACTTCACTGGTAATATACAGCAGTTATGTCTGCATTGCTGTGTTTAAGATCATCAGTTGTCTTTCCTGTGTTTTTTCCTCAGGAGGAGCACAGCATCATTGCAGAGGAAGAAGGCATTGTACAAGTGCCACTGGAGGGACACTACAAGTAAGTCATTTCAATCTCTAAACATTCTCTGCCTTTTAGATGCCCAAGAAGGTTTCACATTTTGAATTTAGATCACACTCAGGTAGGAAAACTCTTTGTGGAAGACTGGCACACTGTATGTTAAACTAGGACTACTTATGTCAACACATAAGTGTCACATATCTCACACAGACCTAACATCTATCAAATTAGCGAGGAATCTTGGGTTGATGATCTTCATGATGATGATGATGATGATGACAGTGTAACTTGAATTAAGCAGGGACAGTGGCTAATCTAACAGCTATTTGGCTGCTATTCAACTGTCTAGATTAGGGTATAGCTGTAGTTGCCCAATATATAGCTTTTTTAATGCATTTTATGTGCATCTCAATAGGACATATCTAGGCTTGTTCTGAATTTCCCCAGAGTCAAGTTTTAAATGGCTGTGATGGTAATAAGGTCATTAAAAGTCTATCCAAACACTTTAGCAATGTGTGGTCAGTGCCACATCATATTTCAAAGTTTCACAAATTTTAAGTGGTAAGACTCAGCAGACCTATAACAGATAATTTCAGGCAAGTGATCTCACCGATCAAAGAAGTGTTCATTTCCTCTAAAACATGCGTTGCCACTTTGTTCAGTTCCAGCTGCTTGAATGTCAGTCTTTCTTGCTTTCTCTCCTTTATTTTTTTTATTATTAATGTGCACTACTTTGGAGAAAACTTTTCAAACTGTTCACATACTTTGAAGTAACAGACTTTTCTAAAAGGTTCCTCTCTAATATGTTCGAAGGAGTGACCCTGCCACGGTGAACATCACTGACGAGATGTCCAAAGGCTCTTTCGGAAACGTGTGGAAGAGCGTGAACCCTGAAAGCACTAAGAAGGAGCCCAGCGCTAAAAGGTTAGTTTCTTTAAACATTCTTCTTCGTCTTCTGCCTTAAACGTGCTACTCTCACATATTCAAATCAATATCGTTGGCCTGTATACAAAATAATGCATAAAGCAAATCCTTACTTACTTCATGCATGAGTCAGCAAGATATCTCAAAAATTTATAAACTTATTTCCATAAAATTTGCAGGACAGATTCGCTTTAGGTGAGGGAGAAATTGATTCGATTTTGGTACAGACCTAGACTGTTGATTTTATTAGGCCATAATTGTTTTTAGCCATGTGTGAAATTAACTTTGCCATAATTCCCAATCCCAGGGGTGAGTTTGCAAGGTCAAGCAATCAGCTTCACTTAGAGTTGAAGCACTGTAACAGGGATGATGTTTTTCAGAGTAACAGCAAGTTGAAGACTACCTTCTAGTTAGTTGTTGGAACATTTACTTTTTTACATCATGTGTATTTTTCCAGCGCAATCCTTCCCTCCATAAATTTACCGCAGAATCTGTAGATTAATCTAGTATCTCCTCTCCTGCCTGCCTCTCTCACTCCACTCCAACCCTAAGCTCCCCTTCCTAACCTCTCAGAAGCTGAAATCCCAAAGGTAAGTCCTTCCCAGTCCCTTTCTGTCGGCATGGAGAGTTTTGTCCTTTGTCTTCTGTTTACTGCCAACAACTGTTGCATGCGCTGGTGGTAATATGGTGCTGATCCGTGCTGCGAGTTAAGATTCAGTGCTGGGAGTGACAGCTGAGGCTTTGTATGTACAAACGCACATGAGGAAAATGGATGGATGCTTTCGCGAACTGGCAGCACAGCATGGTCTGGATATGCATGCTACTACCAGGATGTGTTGTTTATGATGCCAGCTGCACCTTTGCATGTTGTAAAAGTTGTAAAAAATCAAAAGCACTTTATTACTTGCCAGGCAGACTGCACTGACAGCTTCGAAGACATATTTGCATGTTTTGTGACTTGCGTTCTTTGAGCTTCTGACCACTCCTGAGCAATTTGTGTTGCAGACAGCCAGCTGACAATACATTGGACTGACTTACAGTTACGCTCAGTTTTTAAAGGAGCATTACACTCAAAATACAAAAAAAAGGTGCTGAGTTTTACATGTAAATAGAGCAAATGGGTTGGTGATGTCTAGACTCACAAATCTGATCTCATCATTTCATATCTTAGAGATCTGAAATAAGAAACAAATCCGACCTGCCCGCAGTCTGAACAAGTAGATAGATAGATAGATACTTTATTCATCCCGCAGGAAATTCACAGTTTTTCAGCAGTATCCACAGATTACAGATTAAATAAAATAAAAAAGATGAAAAAAAAATAAAGAATAAGTTCTAAGTACAACAGAATAAGATCTAAGTACAAGCCAGTGTGCAAAAAGCAATGTGCAACAAAAAAAACAGAAAAAAACGTGTGCATGGGTGTATAAAATGTGCATAGAGGTAGGTCAATGTGCAAATTTAGAAGTAGAAGAAATATGAACAATTTAAACAGAAGTATTAACAATTTAAACAGCAGTGGAAAATAACCTAACCTGAGGAACACACGCTCCGACCGAGGTTCAGAGTTAGTGTGAAACCATGAGACCAAGACCGTCGACAGAACCTGGCGCCCTGTACTGGGAATTCAGGAACTGAATTACCAGTAATGCAGAGTGTGTATAATGAGAGTTATTTTATCCACCTAGATGGGTGGATAAATTGCATTAAATGAGAAAATTTCTTTCTTTTTTTTTCTATTTTGGGTGAACTGTTCCTTTAAAGATCAATTCCAGTACAGCAAAATGAACAAAGCAGTGCATGGATAGCATGAGCTAGCCTCAAGTGCTTCCGCCGGCCAGCTCAGTGCTAAATTCCCCTTGTTTCTCTTGCTCCCTGTGTGACACTCTGCTTGGCTTGTTTCAGCGTTTCCAGTGGTGGCGAGAAGCGACACAAGCGGAGGAGACACGAGAAGAGCTTGGACAGGGAGACAAGTTTGTGATGACACGTACTGGCTGTGCCACCGCGCTGTCGGTCAAAAAAATAGATCAAAAAAACTATACCGTGCCACACTCGACCACCTCTGTACTGTGCTACACTGTGCGTTTTTGTCATGTAAGTCTGTGTGCAAGTTGTGTACAAAAAAAGAAAAAAAAAAGAAAGAAAAATTTGTTAGAAACAGTATTAACACGATGAACCGAGAAACATTTGTGTTCTTTTTTCTATGTATATCAATGTGTGGTGATACCAGCAACAGAAGGAGCAAAGCGAGAATTATTTGACACTTCACTGCTGTCGATGGGCCAATCCAGTCAACATTTTAAACAAAGATTTTTAAATCTACTTGTATTTTGTATGTTTTTATATTTTTTCAACAACAACCGCGAGTTGTCCTCTGAAAATCTGCTAGAGCAAACCTCCAATTTGTGGAACCTGTATGTAATATTTAATGCCACTATTAAATGGGTGCACCTCACGATAAAAACACTTAAGATTGAATAGATATTTGCCAATACTAATCTAAGTCACTGGTATCTAAAATAGTTGGCTATATAGAAAATCTAGGAAATTTTTTGGAAAGTATTAAATATACATTTTATATATTCTGTATATCTTAATGTTTTTGTGACAGTGACAGTTCATTGTATGCTTTATCACTCCAGATTTTTCTCCATATCATTTTACAAATAAATGTCTATCCTCCAGCATAGCATTTCTCCAATGAGTTAAGGGCAATATTTTCTTTTGGGCAGTTCATTGGAAAATGACACATGTAGACTAGCATGGCAGCTTAGTCTGGGAACTTTGTGTATCTCTAGCTATTTGGCCTTGGCTTTTTTCAAATCATCAAATTTGCAAACGCCTAATTTTAGGGTGACCGTGTAGGAAGCTGTATGTTTTTCACCCGCATAACTCTTTCTGTCATCTTGTCAGTAAGTGTCATCCATGGACATGTGATCTCCCCTCCAAATGACCCTCAACGTGTTGACATCTAACTTAATTGTTTCAAAAAATACAACACCTGCACAAAGGTGAGGCAAACTTGTCCGTCCATGGTTACTTCTAGAGATGCAATAATACCTTTTTCTGAGAAGGGCAACATGTAATAAATGGTAAAGACTCTTAACAATGTACAATACATAGTATATTTTATTCATGTAAAATGTTACTAATATATTACTAACTTGGAAACAGTGTTGAAGGCAAGTTTTTTGTTGTAGATGTTCTTTTCCCATTGTACTGTCTAATTGATGGTTCTTAGATGACTAGAAAAACTAATAATGGGTCAAAATTATATCATTCTGAAATATTTTGACCACTTATGTGTGGAATCTGCCTTAAATTTGGTAGTGATAGCTGTATACTTATGTTTAATAAATTAAGTCATCTGTATAGATGAAATATTAATTCAGATCTGTTATTAAATTGTAATTTGTTACATGAGAGTGAGAGTGTGAGAGAGAGCGCAAATAAAGAGATATCAAACACACTTTGCTTCACAGAATTGAATTCAGAAATTGAATAAGAAATGAGTGTTGTGATGTTTGACTGATTCCTGTGAGAGTTTTCTTTTTGCCTTCACCTTCCTCCACAGAGGTTGAATTACCAACTGAGTATGTATGTAGATATAGATTTTCTGACACCAGGCTTGGAGGAGAGTCTCCAAACTCTCCACCACCGTGCTTACAAATGGACTTCACTGTGTTGTATTAAAGTTATGGGAAGAGAAGAATCAGACAAGCTTCAGGTTAGAGACTCGACACTGACAGTCTTTGGAAAAAGTGATCATTGCAGGCGTCTTCAAAGCACAACTCCAGACATTTTCAAGCCATTTACCCATCTTTTTTTCCTTTTTAGACCAAAGCAAAGTCATGTTGTTGCTGAAGCTGCGTAGCTCTCTAATAGTCTGTCACACTGGGCCAATTAACACAAACCCCTGTCGCTCTGAATGCACATTTGACTCAACACATGGACTGCTCCGTCTCTGATGAGATGTGAAAAGATGTAAGCCAAAGTTACCTCCAGTTGGGTCTTCGCTGGTTGCAGCGGTATGTGCTACCATGTAGTTAAAAAATAAAAAGGGAGTTTATTAAGGGTTTTTGAATATCTGTTATTGCAGTTCTTATGAATACATCATTACACAACATGGCCCAGGTAAGACACAGACACAGTTATTTATTTATTTGTGTATCCAGAGCTTGTGCTTTAGACTGGATTTCTCCTTTAACAACAGTGGAAAATAAAGACATTTTTCCCTCAGCGGTTGATAAAATCTTCCCACCAGCTCACACAAGCTATTTTCAATCATGTAGTCAAGGCCTGTTTGACCGCCATGTCTTTCCTAAACATTTGGCAAGCAAAAGACAAAAGACAAAAAGTGATTTTAGTTGACATATTGATTGATTAGTTGACATATTCATTGATGACTGAAGTGCTTGATTTTTTGCCTCTTTTTGCAAACAGCTTTCATTTGTTCCACAGAGATTTTGGGCCACACATTCAGTGACAGAGAATGCATGTTTCCAATTCCCAAAAGATGATCACTCTGCTCTGGTGCACATGAATGTCATTTATTTAGGTTATTATAGTTGGATTGCTAACTTTACTATTATGGACATTATGGACAGTCGTGGAACTCTCATCTCGGCGAGCACCTGTGGCATCTGTGATGCAACAGGAGCGTAAGCAGTAAATACTTCTCTGTGATAGATATCTCAAATGCCTTTTTCTCAGTACCAGTACATCCAGACAGTCAATTCTGGTTTGCCTTCACCTACAAAATGAAGCGATATACATATACCAGAATCCCTCAAGGCTACTGTGAGTCACCAACCATCTTCTCCCAAGACATGTCTGCTAATCTAGCCAAAATCCTACCCCCTAAGGGCAGTCAGATCCTACTATATGTAGATGACATATTGGTAGCCTCCAAGACCGAAGCAGACTGCAAAATAGACACCATTGCATTGCTAAGATTCCTAGCCGATCAAGGCCTGTTATGAATTGTTTTGTTAAGTACTGGAGTTTTGTTTTCCCCCATAAGAATCAGCCTGCTCGTTAGGAGAAAGTGGGTGCAGCTGTGGTGTCCACTCCCAGCTGAAGGTCTTTGATTAATCAGCAGGGTTGGGAGGTTATATGGAGCAGTTGCTGCTCACTTCAGTTTTTCAACACCAGAGTCAACACCATCAGTTGGCTCTCTTGGTATTTAGAAGGGATAAACCAGGCTTTTGTGGGGTTTTTTGTGTTTGCCTTCTCCGGGTCCACTGACTTCCACTCTTTTCTTTTACTGGGTTGTATTTTTTTTAGTTCTTCTATCATTTTGATATGTTTAGTGGGTGGCAGGAAGGAGAAATAATCCCCTGCCACCTTTTTGAATCCAAGGCCCAGTTTGTTTATTTTTTGTTACACGCAGTTTGGGTTAGTTTTCCCCATTAGCAACCTTTGTTTCTCAAATTTGTGTTCTACTTGGAGGTTAAACGTAACAGGCCACAAAGTAAGCAAAGACAAGTTACAACTGTGGCAATCTGTGGTCAAATACTTGGGATATAATCTCTCCCAGGAGGGGAAGCATTTGGATGACAATAGAAAAACAGCTATCTTGCAGGCTCCAAAACCCAGAACAAAAAAACAAATGATGTCATTCCTAGGCCTGGATCTCCAATTACGCTGAAATCACAGCACCCCTAACAGCAATGATCTATGACACTCCAATGGCGGCATCTAACCTATTAATGTGGACACCAGAAGCAGAAAATGCATTTGTAAAAATGAAAAAGCTGTGGGTGGGTCTGCCAGAACCCACGGTGGAAAAAACAGACCATTAGCCTACTACTCCACTAAGCTTCTCTCAGTGGCCAGAGCATTGCCCCCGTGCGTCCAAGCTGTAGTAGCAGCCTCTATGGCAGTACAAGCATCGGCCTCTATAGTATTTCACCCCATTGTTTTGAAAGTACCATATGCCGTATCAGTCATCTTGTTGCAGAACAAAATATCTTATTTTTCGCCCTCCAGACACCTGTCACGCATGACAATACTATTATCACAGCCTCACCTGACCATCGAACGATGCACTACCCTAAACCCCTCCACTGTGATGCCCATAGCATCAGATGGAGACACCCACAACTGCCTAGCTGAAATATCTGAAAGAGTACTGCCACGACCTGATTTAACAGATACACCTTACCCAGACGGTGACATAACAATGTTTGTAGATGGATCAAGCAAAAAGAACCTGGATGGCACAAATGCAACAGGTTTCGCTGTAGTCACCTCCACCGAAGTTCTAGTGGCCAAAGCGCTCCCCAGACACCTTTCAGCACAAGCCGCTGAATTGATAGCATTAACAGAAGCTTGCAAGTTAGCAAAGGACAAAATAGCTACCATCTATACAGACAGTCAATATGCATTCTCAACTATACATGCATTTGCCCAACAATGGAAAAACAGAGGTATGGTTACTTCCACAGGCAAAGACATACACCATGAAGATTTGATTTTATCCTTACTGGAGGCCGTACAACTCCCCTAGAAAGTTGCTATTTGTAAATGTGCCGCTCACACAGGCCAGGAAGACCCCATTTCATTAAGAAATGCTAAAGCTGACACAGCAGCTAAGGCAGCAGCCACAGAGGAAATTTTGTCATTTGAAACCACAGTATATAGATCATGACATTCTCCGTGACATGCAAAATGCCTCACCACAGTCAGAAAAACAACTAGAAAATTCCCCCGTGGAAATTTTGAGAGTGCCTCGGGGGCCGTCGGTTTGCTTTTGCCATCAGGAGGTCATGACAGTGTGGATACCTGACAGAAAATGACACTGAATCCACATTTTTGCGAAGATTTGGGCTTTTTTAAAGGCTGTGGTCTTAAACTTTTGATCAGCTGATGAACAGCCTATTTCAGTTTAATGGTTGTTTGCAATAAATTTCTTACTAATTATTTTTTATTTTATTTTTTTTTGTCTCACTCCCATTTCTTCTTTTTGCATTTTGAAGTTCTACTTAGAACCTTTTTAAGATCCAACAGTGCAAAATGTAAATTCTTGCAATTTCTCAACTGGTCTTAAGATTTTGATCAGGAGTGTACAGTATATTGCTTTTGTTTATAGATATCAGCTTGAGGTAGTGGTAAAGACTGACCTCCTACGGTGAAGTTATGTGCTAGTAACCTCTGACTCCCATGACGTGTTGCCTTATTGACTACTGTGTGGTTTACATTTTTGTGTAAATTAAAATTGATGTTTTGCTTTCTGTCTTTCTTTCTTCTGAAGTATAAACAGGAGGGAAATGTTAGAAAAATGTGCTGCCTATCTTATACTAAGTAAGAAAGAACAGAGTGCCAGTACACAATGTTCGAACATAGCGTTCTGACGTATCATCTTGTTGTCCATGGTCACTCTTACCATAGAATGTAGCATCTTGCACCCTCGCATCTTGCACTGCACCCAACTTATTTCACTTCCTAGGTGAGTCTCCATGGCAACAATGACGTGTATGACTGGGCAACATTGTATGACTGAACAACAATCATGCACATAAAGACTCACATACTCTACTCTTCTTCAGATAACTCTGTACTATTGTACTGACTTGTCTCCTTGCTGCAAGAGAAATAAACGCAACTGCTTTGACTTCGCTGACCTCGTGTTCATTTAAGAGTTCTCCCAACAGTGATGCAACATTTTGGACCAAGCGCTCAACAAGACAACGTCGGAACGAGCAACTTGACCAAACCTACGGATAGAAATCCAAAGATCTATACAGGTAAGCAGCTAGATAAGCCTTAATCCACTGTGGATTGGCTACTGAATTACTGTCATCTGGAAACAGGGAGTGAGTGTGTAGTGCATACACACAGGATGGAAGTCATTTCCAACAGTGAACATATTTTATTGGATGTGAAATATGAAATGCTCTTGGCGGCAAATGTTCACCAAGCTCCTGTAGAGCTGCTTTGCTCTTTAGAGAGAAACACAGCCATGTTGCCACCAACAGACCATGTGAGTGTGCAGAGTCTGGACTTGTGCGGCCTTTGACTGACCTTGTTGTGTTCTCCCGCCTCAAGATAACAACAAGATGAAGCTTCTAGGATTCTTCATCTTGCTCCTCCTCATCACGAGTGGAGAAAACTCCTTGCAGAAGAGCCCACCAAGGAGGAGTGTCCCATTCTAGACAGATCATGTGACTGGCTTAGTCAATTTGTGAAGCCTCACATGAACTGATACTTGCCAATTAGCTCAGTGAGATAGAGCCTTGTCCTTCATGCCAGAAACTGAGTTCAAGTCTCAAATTATGCAAAATGCACATACGAATGCCACCTTTCTTTTCATTTACTTGTTGCTCAGAATTGCCTAAACTTGCCTGGCCCCGACCATTGCTGCGCAGCAGTTATAATGTTTATTGTATTTTAGTCTGCTGTGTTCATTTTGTCCCTATTGTTCCTCCATAGTCTTGTCAGCTTGTTTGTCCTCACACCTGCACTGCATAGTGGACATGGGCGTTAACACAGAGTGTGGCCAAGCTGAAGAGGAGGAGTCGGTGGCAGAATATGAGGATGCATCCTGCTGCAGCATCAGCGATGTGGTCGCCGCAAGTACATCTTTCTGTCTTTTTTCCCTGTCTCTCTTTTTCTGTGCATGTGTGCATCTGTCTTTCTCGCTCTCTCTCTTTCTATCATGACCACACTGAGTCAGTCAAATGTTCTTTTTCTCTTTGTGAAGATCTGGGACCAGACGAGGAATGACTGCGGCCAGGGGAAGAGCATCATTGAGACCCTATGTGTTGTGTCTTTGTCTGTCTGTGTTTGTCTGCGTCTTTGTTTGTTTTGTTTTTTCTCTTTCCAGGGTATCTTTTTTTTATGAAGTCAAAAAACCATCCAGTGCCTTGCCATGGGGGAGGAGATGCATTGTCGAGACCAGGACCACCATCGGGAATGAGGACGTCTTCTTGCTCTTTCGCTCCCTTTCCTTCTGTCTTTTCACCTTTTTGTTAGTCTCCACAACTAGTGCGTGCCCAGCCGTCCTGGTGAGGGATCCCTCTCTGACTTGGCCCATCCAAGGTTTCTTCCATGACAAACAAGTCCTTTTTTGGAGAGTTTTTCCTTGCATGCGCTGAGGGTCTAAGGCTGGTGGTGCCGGGCAGGACAGCAAGGTTTTCTATTTCCTTGATTTTGTTGATTTTGTTTCCTCCTTTTGCTTCTCTTGCTTTTTTCTCTCTGTCCACAACCTTTTATTTTCATTTTGGCTATAATTATTAAACAGTCTTAATAAAGACAAATTTGAATATGGATGGAAATGACTGGTATGGCATGATGTCTTTGGCTGAAACCATCTCCATGAAGCCAAATAATTTGACAGAGGTTTGTTTAGCTCAGTGAGTGTAGAGTCCCATACTTGCATAGCCTACAGTATAAATAAAGGTGTCCATTACCATTTTAAATGAGACTGAAACAACAAAAACACAATGAAAAACTTTATTTTGCAGAGCGGGTTATCAATATGCAATGAAAACTGATTCCACCACTGGATTTTTGCATAGGCCTACCTGAGTTTTTAAAAGTTGTGTTCTTGTTTTCACATTAAAAATATAGAAAATAATTTAAATTTGTAGAAAAAAAAATATTTTCTCAATTTCAGAACTTCTCTGGTGCACCATTAATTTATGGAAGAATAGTTTTTGCATCTTTGTATCGCACAGTGTAGTAAAAAAGATTTCCAGTTTTAAACATGGATGACATTACAACATGCAAAGCAATATGGCTTTCTATTCCATTGAGTTGTGCAGCACACAAGTGGATTCCAGGAAGAAACTCTCACTGCTCCTCTTGCCTTTTCTTACTGTAAAAGAGAGAAAAAGACGATCATACTGTGACGCAGAAATGTTACAATTTACAAAGGAGACGTGGCATTTCTGGGCGTACATCAAATCAGCTGATGTGTTGGTTAGGCAAGCAGGAAGACGTGTGATCTGCTGTTTGTTGCGGAGGAATTACCTTTCCCCTGAGGCCTTGGAGTTCATGACCCAGAGTAAATATTCCTTGGCGGCCATGGAGTCCAAGACCTTGTTCACATCACTGGTGAAGGTCCCATCTACATGCCTCCTGCTGAGAGCCTCACCCTGTCTGTCCATTTCAGATCTGGATATGTAAACAGGCACACAGGATAAACACTGCTCATTAAGGGTCAGTAACTCCATAATGCTGAAGCTGGCCATTTGCAATTTGATCTGTGTTATATCTGTAAGTGTCCGTCAGACATTAAGCATTACTTCACCACTGTCTTATTTAACTGAGGAAAATGTGTTGGTGTGGTCATTTCAACACTGGTTCATTGTTTGGTAGCGTGTTTTTATGTGGAAATCATCGGCACTGGCAATAATTTCTCAATCATGTCACCACTGAATCAAGACACATTTTCAGTGAAGGCACATATCAATCAACGCAGTGCAAAAGGTTCAGGTGATTTATTTGGCACGACCACTTGGAACAACAGCACAAGCGTTGAGAAAAAAGAAAAGAAGGGAAGAGGTGAAGTTGCACAAGGGATGGTTATGCAAGCAGTTGATTAGCATCTCTCTCTCTCTCTGACTCAAGATTTCTGTTCTCTCTCCGTCTTGGCATCAGACACCGGGAGGGCGTCACGTTTTTGATGCTGTGTGAAGAGGGGAGGCGGGAGGAGCCTACTCTCTTCGGGTTTGTCCAGACTTCAGCCTGGCGACAAAGTCCTTGACCGCCTGGTCCTGGAGGTAGGAGCTCACGTCGCTGGTGAAGGTCCCATCTGCATGGCGCTTAGCAGCAGCACTGAAGAGAAATAGAGTATTTGTTCTCATCTGTAATATCAACAAGTTTTCCATACTGCCATTATTTTACTGCCTTAACAAGAGTAAAAGGGCCATAGGTCAGTTTAGTCACATCTGTATTTTGTATGTGCTGGTTGGAACACTTCACTGAAGCTACATTACACTTATATTGAGTGAAATATTCAAACCCAAGGTGCCATTGTTTTGGCACCTTGGGTGACTGTGGCATTACATCAAATAGAAAATATCTGCATGTGTTTTGCATCATTTTATACACATTGTGCTGTAATTCAGCAGGACATGTCTGGCATCTTTGAGATCTCCACCACAATTAAAAAGGAAAGTTTTGTGAATATGAGGAACATTTGGCCTTGCAGAATATATATGGGACTGGCAGAGTTGTGACTTAAAGCTTTCTGCTTCAAGAAAATCAGCAAATTAATACAATCCTATCTAAAAGTCACAGCAAAATACACAGCTTCCACTATACTTGAATATATCATTGTGTGTGACTCAGACAGACACTAACCCACTCCGCTTGTTGTTCATCAGCCACCGAACAAAGTCCTGTGCTCTCCTGTCCTCCAAGTATTTGCTGTAGTCGTTGGAGAAGGTTCCCTCTGAATGCCTCTTCATGTCTGACAGCTCCCTCGGGTCATCGGCTGCCGTGTCTTCTGCCTCTAAACTGCACGAAGAAGAAAACAATTCCTTGTACCTTTTGTTGAAAATCACACTTTTGACTACATTTGCTTTGAATCAATGCCGGACACCCCAAATAATCTCCATCTGAACTCATTTAGTTTCATATCCAGTGTTAAATTCTTGTTTTTCTTCAAACAAGGTAAAATATGTGCCAGTGCGATAAATGAGATAATCCTAAGTGTTTCCAAAACTAAAAGGCTCCTAGTGGGCCGATCTGCCTTATTCTGCCTTGTTTCTATACTTCTTCCCTGGAAAAAAATTCATGAACAAGTGACACTGCATTGGAAACAAGTGGCATTATCTCATCCCACTGGCAGAGTTTTTAATTTGTGTTAAGAAAAACAAGATTTTAACACTGAGCTGAGACTGAATGACTTGTTAAGGTGGAGACAGCCCCTATTTCTGAGTGATTCATTTGGTGTATATAAACTCAAAGTCATCCCTTAAGACAAAAGGTAATCATGGCACTGTATTTATGATAATACATAGTGTTTAATGTGTAGCCTTTAAGTTATACCTTGAGTTGTCATCGGATCCGAGCAGAGGAACCTGCAAGCTGCTCTGGACGAAACAGAGGACCAGAAGGATACCAGCCAGGGAACGGACGCTTTTCATGGTCATAATCTTCACCACAGAGCATCAAAAACACACACACACACACACACACACACACCATGAAATTGATTCCAAAAAAGCTATTGGGCTCAAATAGCTGAATATTTTCAAGCTCAGTAAAAGGTTCAGTGTTTCAGGCAAGTGGTTTGCCCGTTTTGACAATGAACAACTCACCTTGTCCTGTTGGTTTCTATGCAGATGAGAAAGGCTGACGCTGTGTGGGAGCTGTTAGTTCCTCTGCTTGGCTCCTGGTATCTGTATCTACCTGTCCTGCCCTGCTCTTGGGTCTTATATACGAGAGGAGGTGGATGAGGATGAATCCGCTCAGGTGGCCCTACTTTACCACTCCGCTAACCCCCCACTTGTTACTCTCAACCCATTAGACACAGGCCTCGACGCATCGGCCAGATCAACAAACGAGCATTTGTCCAGAGAGGAAGTATGCTATTCATGCGTGATGCCAGCTGTCACTTAGGTGTTGAGATCAAACAACAGCTCATCCTGTCAATACGTCCAAAGAATGCCGGGTGTGCTACTGTGTCATCTTGACGGGACGTGATATCTGAGCTGTCATATTCGGAGGGTGAGTCAGTATTTGCGAACTGATCAAGTCTCAGTGACAGGGAACATTGACTGTCTTTGCATCAGCGGTGGTTATCTCTGTTTTACGCTGGCCTTTGGTCAATAAAAACTGATGCTCTATGAAGATGAAAGTTCATGCAGTTTGTGAGATTCTTGTGCAAAGGCCCAATGGTTCCATTAAAAAAAAAAAAGAGAAAAAACAATACTACAAGCAAAAAGGTGTCATCATTTAATTCTGCATTCTTTTACAAAACAATTATTGCAACAAAACATTCATAATATAGTAAAGCTGAATAAATTATTGTATGAGTCTAAATTTAAAAAACTATGTCTGAGTTGCTCACAGTTTTCTTAAATACAGGTTCACTCTCGGCAGAGCATTTTCACTCTTCAGCATGCACATCTGTGTGACTAAAGATTTCCTGAGCAGCCGACCTTGCTGAATCCTTTAATTTTTACATATGTGCACCATAAAATCAAAATGCTCTACCAAAGTGAAAAGTCAATTTCAGAAATATGTAAACTATATCACAGAGTGGAGCTCTCACAACATGGACCACTTTGTAGCTCATAAATTACTTCATTTATACCAGAAGGAAAAACAAGACTTTATCTTGACATTTTGAACACTGCAAATCATTTACAATTACAGTCATTAGGAATGATTTCTCATTTTGTATTTAGTATTGCAAACACACACGTGTATGATCCTATGGATTTAATTCAAAGCATCTTTTCAGGAAGTGAGTCATGTGGGTGTAAACGTGTTGGTAGGCTGAGCCCTGAAGACCGTGATTCTTGTCTGTGTACCACTGAAAAAAGACACAGAACATATTAAGTTTATTACAAAGTTATGTACTAATTACATGTAATATGGTTCACTAATATTTTATCTGTCTTGTGGCTTTTTCCCTCAGAAACAGAGTTTCCAGTGATTTACACTCACCATCGCCTCAAAGTCGACTTGTTCATCTACCAGGGCTTTGGAGATCTGGGCTGCCTGCTGGAAATGAACATTGTCTGAAACAAACAAACAAGCAAGAAATAAATAAATTAGACACTAGACATTTTATTTTTCAGGCATCCCTCCATGTCCGTCAAAACTCTGCAGGCGGGATTTTCTGACTACTTAACTGCACATATACTGCAGTTATTTTTTAACCGTAGAATAGCCATGATTGTGCATTTTTAATTTCGCTTTAACAAAGAATTTTAAAAAACAACCATTTATCCACATGCTGGGAATTGGAATTAAACTTTCAGTGGCTTAACATGCATAGTCATGCAGATTTCACTTCCAGCTATTTGCCAAAGATCAAAGCTTATTTAGCATTGATGTTTATTTTCACCAATGCCACTGCTACATCAGCTAAAGACAGGCTGAAAGAAAAACTGCATTTATAAAAAAAAATAAGTTTCATCAATGCTTGGGCACATTCAAAAGAGGCAAACTACTTTGCTGAAAGATCATTTTCATTCCTCTGGCTGAAAATTGTGTAAATGCTTATTTCATTGATTTCTTTAACCTTGTGAGAAGCTGAATAACACAGTTTTAGGAGAGGCCACAGACAAGAGGACCAGAGTGTCACAGAAATGCACAAATAAGGTAAAAAATGATCTGCTGAAGTGTTTTGGTGTTAATAGCCAACTCAGTGACACCATGTGACTCACCATCAGCTGTGCCGTGAATCAGAAGGTACTGCACTGAATGGAAGTTTTTCGCCCTGGCCGTCACTGTTGAGTTCTGCACAGCGTGAGTCAAAGTGTGTTAAGTGTGCAGAGAAATGACCACAGGCAGCAACATACAGCAATAACTGATCAGAGTCAGAGATGAGGCAGGGATTGTGCTTATCATCACATCACCGTGTGGCAAACTTACATTATAGTTAACTAAATTTTCGAAAGGTTGATTCATGTAGCGCTCTGTGTAGATGGCGTCTGCAAAGGAAATGGAAATCCTCTTATTAATAATGATTGTGCCGGATTTGGCCATATTTGCACTGAAAACAGTAAAAGAAAACAAAAAAAATAAGCATACCATAATATTCCCACTTTGAGACAGGAGCGACTGCCATTCCACATTTGAAAACTCCAGTTCCAGCTCCCAGAGCCATGGATGTGACGTAGCCACCGTAGGACTGAGAAAGCAAACAGTGTGTCAGCTTATGTTTATTACTGCCTTATCTTCTGTTCAAACATCATAACAGCAGGATTAGAAACTCTTTTTTTTTTTTTTTTTAGCCCTGGATCTGATCGTTGGGGCATTTCGGCCAATTTTAATACAACTAAAGAATAAAACATTTGCACTGCATATTTGCAAATAAATGCTGCAAGTATACCAGTCGGATTTGTTTGATTTTAAATCATAAATCGTAAAACTTACCCAACCCCAAATTGCAATTCTGTCTTTATCAATGAAGCCCATTTCGGTGAATTTTCTGCAACGCAATAAACACCATTATTTTAGATGACAGCAGATTACAAGGACTTAAACTGGACCTGAAATGGCTTTGTTATCTTTACTGTCCAGCAGTGACTAAGCCTCTCTCTGACCTATAATAAACGCGTCATCAGCATTTAAAGCTCATGATGTTCCATATCTGCCTGTGAGTGATTAAACCAAGCTCTGCTCTAAAAGTAACACGCAGGCCCACCTTGGGAAACACAAAGGGGGAAGCTGTTTGCCTGATTGGGAAATAGCCTAAACTGCGTCTTCCATTCCTTACCGGGCTGCTGTTATCTGATCCTCCACCTCATAGGTTCCCAGACGTTGGTAGAGTTGATGCATTATCTTATCGCCTTGGTAACCGCTTCCTCTTCCGTCAAAGCTGGCAACGATAACTTTCTCAGTGCTGGCCAGGTAGGTGGACCAGCTCACACTGTGGCGGTAGGTTACTTTCTGGCTGGCGGGGCCGGCATAACTAGAAAGTTGGGAGAACAGCAGTTTTATGAGCCTTTTTTTTTTTTTTTTAAACCTAAATCATCTGGAATGCCTTTGTATGAGAGCGAAACAATCTTACACATCTATTAGCAAGGGATACTTCTTGGATTTATCAAAGCCTGGGGGAAAGGTCATCTGGTACCACAGATCTGTCAAAAAATGTCCAAAGAAAGATATCAATAATACTTACAATTAATAAGATTTACGTTAAATGAGTGGATCGTTGAATTTGCTTACCGAATTCTCCGATTTTGATTTTGTCACGGCTCACGGTGGGCATCTGGATGTCAGATATCAAGTCCTGAAACTGACTATTATTTTGCAGAACTCTGAGCTCTAGAGATATGAAAATTGAGAGGGCTTGTCACTATAAAAAATAGCCTTTCCCACATGATCCCATGTTTTGATTCAATTCGATTTGTACTTTTAACTCTAGTTTACACCTCACCTTTCTCTTCCTTGTTATCCATGAGAACATAGTAGGGAATATCGGGACCTTTTGGTGAAAACAACATTAGTGAGTGAGTGTAGCATATGTGCAATGGCCTGGCAGCCAGCAAGTGAGCCAGAGGCAGAATGAGAAAAACAAGAAAGAAAGAAGGGAGAATCCATCGACTGACCTTGGCATTCCATGCGGTAGAAAGAAGCGTTGTGGCTAAAGTAGGCTGAGTTGTATTGACAGGCCTCCTCCTTAAAGTTACAAGTTAGACATTTGTGTCCTTGGCTGGTCCACCTGACACACACACACACACACACACACAAAAACACACATAGTGCAAATCCAAGGTCACTCTTTAAAAGTGAAATTATGCCTCAAATTCAGCTAAAATTGCACAAAATCCAAATGGAGACCTTACTTGTAAACGTTGTTTCCTCCCGGTTTGCTGTTGTGTTCGTTACTTAAATAATATCTGTGGAATAAAGTGCTATGAATGAGTGTAAAACCTCTTACTGTAGCAAATTCAGGTCAAAGGATATTACTGAAGCAGGCATGTGTGTTAGTATGTGACTTTATGCATGAGCTTTAGGTGTTTATGTATTTAATGTCTGACATTATGTTATAGATGATGAATCGAACTTACACGGCATCTGCAGTTACTTTCACAATTTCGATGACTTCCCATGCGCCGCTGGTGAGTGGCGTGGCCTTGCCCTGCACGACAAATCAGAACTGAGTGTGTGTCTGTCTTTTTTTATGCTGTAAAATGTTACAGCATAAAAAAAATCTTAATGGTCGACTCAACAAAGAGCTGTTGTTACGTTTAGATATGGGGTCTAAACATGTTTGAACTCTGAATCTGCTGGTTTGGTTATATTGAGCTATCAGATACAATATGTAAATCAATTAATTATTACATAAAATTATCAATTTTATCTTGCTTCAACTACTTCTTGGCCTTCACACTTTTAAGCTTGGCTTGATGATGCTGTCTTGGCCTAGCTGGTCCCTCTTGAGGTTATTAATCTCAGTTAGTTGAACTGCTTGGTTTAATAAAGACAAAATAAAATAATAAAAAAAGCCAAAATATACAATACAATAAATTTAAATGTAGCCACTGAGGTGTATAAGAGGATATTTAACAGTAAACGTACCCCAACCACATGATGAAGGTGTTTATATCCATTGGTGTCACTCGCCACCAGGTAATAACTGTTCTTGTCTGTGGCAAAAACTGGATCTGGTGGTGAAAACTAGAAAGTACATGTTTATTAGCGCAGCTTGTGCCATTAGTGTGATCAGCTTGTACTTTACCGTATACTGGACTTACCCGTCCAAGCCAGCCAGTGGAACTCATCAGCTCCAGTTTCTGGGAAAAAAAAAGAAACACATTCATATGAAGTCACAGCTGCACCAGGCAAGAGTTTTATATGAAAATATACCTGTCTATCAGCTAAAGTGACAAAGCGAGGCTGCAATAGAGAGGAGTGTCCTGTCTCCCATTACTGAAACCCTGCAGTTTCTATTGAGATATTCTCATGTCTGCATGTCTGAGATTTCAGTGAAAAATCCAAGCTATCTCCTAAACAAAAGTCTCCAGTTTCCTCTGTTGCAAAGTGATCACAAGCCTGCATGCTGTGTACAGTTTGCTGAAGTCACACTGCATGATATTCAAACTTGCAGTTTCTCAATGCTGCCACTAGGGGCCGCCAGTGTAAAAAGTCAACTATCCTCAATGCACACAGACAGACAGATAGATGGACAGATAGATATGATCATATATTGTACCTCTTCAGTGTTCCAGTTATTTCCATCGAACCTGTAGAGCTGGATGATGAGGTGGTTTTGCTTTCTCTTCAACCACTGGACAGCCAAAACCTCATCTGTCACCCAGGTAACCGAGACCAGATAGTGGTCACTGAGGAAGAGAGACACACACACACACACACACACGTGAAGCTGGGACGAAACCTTTCATTTCTACCGACAATTTGAACAGTATATACTTTGTCGCATTACCCGGAGCCGAATGAGGCTGGAACAACAACTTGAGTAATCTTTGTTGTGTTGGCGGTGTCCACGACAAACAGTTTCACAACAGGGTTGGGAGAACCTGCCTGTACAGCAAAGCAACATAACATACGCTCAAATGAATCGCTTTATTATGCAAAAGACATCCGAATGAATGGTGACATAATCAGCCTGAGCACCCAGACCTCAACCCATAGTCCACAGTTCATTCAGTGCAATAATATCCCACTGCAAGCTACTTAAAGGAACAGTTCATACAAAATACAAAACAAAAACAACAAACAAGCCAACAAAATTCCCACTTCCCCCTAGTGTAGTCTATCCATCCATATTTTCTGCCTGATTTGGTGAAATTCCCACTCTGCCTCCCTTCACCCCAATACAGTGAGGCTGGACAGGTATTAGTATGTGGAGCTCATGTGAAAAAAATTGTACAGCAACAGCTCTTTCCAAAGACAAAGACTCAGATTCCTGAGAAAATCCTCAGGTATTATTTCCTGACGAAGAACACCTACAAAGTGTTTGTCCACCCCAGATTTGTACTCCTTTAGCAGGGATAGATACAGTTTTGCCTAACTCCTCACCAAAGAGGCCTCACCAAAACACACAGGCAACAGATGGAGAGATTGCATTTGGAGCAAATATCTTGTTTTCTTACATTTGGGTGAACTGTTTCTTTAAGGTGCTATGTCTGCTGCAGATTGCACCTAAACTGTCTCTGCATTCAAGACCCACCTTAGGATACGGAATGATAACGGTGTGTGGGTACTGTCCCTCGCCGTACCAGGAGTACTCGATGGTGTGGACCTCGGTATCGTTGAACTCGCCATAGGCCACGTGCTTCCCCCCAGGCGACCACCACAAACCCTGGTTTGATGAGAACATCTCCTCTGAAAGATGGAGGGTGCGAAGACGCATTAGGATTCATGACTTTGCATCTACCTGTGCCCCTGCATGGCTCACAGCTGGGTCGATCATGGCACTAGCCGAGTCAGGGTTATGGTTTTATTCCCACTGGATCATGCATGTTAAAAAATACATGTACTGCTGAGACTAGAAGGTGTATAGCCTTCCTTCGCACATACAGTGCTGTGGTGTGAAAACCGTATAACTCCATGTTGGTTGATTTTCGTATTTTCTACTTCAGCTGAAAAATGACATGCTGCTTTATGCCTTGAAGAAACTCTCCACCTTGTTTTGCTTCGAAACCTTTTCAAAAGCTCCACCGGAACACCCCCCAAAAAGCTAAATACAGCTATCCCTCCCTCGTTCACCTTTTGCGGCCTCGCAGTTTCGCGGATTTTTTTTTTTTTTTTTTTTGTGCAATTTTGCATGCTTTTTTTTTTTTTTAACAGCGCATTGTGTTCTGCGTCCTGATTGGCTAAGGGACTGTAGACCACTGTCAATCTCCTCTGTGCCGTGTCTCCTGTACAGTACAGAATGCGTTCAGCTTGCCTAAAGTGTGTAGTGAGGGGTTTTACAGCCTTAAAACATCTATAATTGTAAAAAAAATAAAGCTGACTACTTCGCGGATTTCGCCTATTGCGGGTTATTTTTTTAGAACGTAACTCCCACGATTAACGAGGGCCCCCCTGTACATGGCTGCCTTTTGTCTTTGTTCATAGAAATCTGCATTTTGGACCTTTTTAAAATTTTTCACCAGGCAGCAGATAATGTGCTATCATCTGGAGGGGATCATGCGTTTGGTCGTGTGTGTCTCTCCATATTTCTGTCTGCAGCTCATCTCACATGCTTTTTGTGCACATGTATGATCAAGGACCTCTGTAGTTGTGGTGATTCAAAACCTTTGAGCACCTGAGAGGGGGAGGTATGCCTGATGGAGAGCTGCACTCTACTGTCTGCACTCTTCTAGGTGTTTGGCTCCTGAAGAGTTTAAGTTTTCCAAGAGAAATATGAGTCACACCACTCTTGTTTTGAATAATCCATTCCCCCTGTACTAACGTTTGTTGTGTAAATGAATGCTGTGTGGCATGTATCACTTACCCTCATACACCCAGTCTGGGATGCCATTGTAAATTTGGTTCTCTTTCCCGTTGAAAGTGACTTGCTGTGCTGGCGAGGTAGGGCTGGTCTTCACATACACATTATTTTTCAAAACAAATGCCTGTAAAGAAAGGTATGATTAATGTTGACACTGAGTGAAGTGACCTAAAGTGGGCTGATCATGCATGGTATAACATGCAATGTTATACAATTTTTTACATCTTTGAAGTGTGACCTTTGTAATGCCGCTCGAAACTGCCCTTTGGCATTCCAGCTCTGAACCCTCAACAACACATAGTGATTTATTAATGTCCATTATACTCTGGTCCAACGTATACAAGTGTTTGGGAAAGGTGTTGTCTGATTACCTCATCAATCATTCATTAAAAATTAGTTTGTGCATAAAATCAAGCCTTTGTATCTGCCCGGACTTACCAGTTTGTTCCCCTCGGGAGCCCAGGCAAAGTATTGGATTTCATGTGGAATGTCAGGTGTTGACAGAAGTGACCTGTGACCATGTGAGAAAGAAAGGGTTTTATTCAGAGATTGCTGGGATTGTAGTGTGCCT
Organism: Myripristis murdjan; assembly: GCF_902150065.1. NCBI lineage: Eukaryota > Metazoa > Chordata > Actinopteri > Holocentriformes > Holocentridae > Myripristis > Myripristis murdjan. The sequence continues at coordinate 10,417,615 of NC_043981.1, forward strand.
TATCTCTAGCCGCAGAAGCTAGCTTTTCCTCCACGCTCTACATTGCCAAAACATCTCCCAACTTCACGTCAAAAACATGCCAGTGGGATGAGATAATCCGACTTGTTTCCAATGCAGTCTGAGGAAGCAGAATTATCTCATCCCACTGGGATTTTAACGTCCTTACTTTTGTGTTATTTCTATTTTGAATTAAGTATCGGTGATATTTGTGCATGCATTTGTTGAATTTGATGCATTTTTACCCAGATTGTCTTCTATTATCATGAGCACATACACATTTTTGGCATAAGTACCCAGAGAAAAATGAATCCCTAACCCTGGAAGTGTTGGGGATTCAGTTCTCCTGTTCCAGCAACTTGTACCTTGTCGATAAAGTGGAAATGAATGAATGCAAATGAATGTTGCGCATAAAGTGTGTAATTTGATTTCATACCCATTGGCCTGGTAGCAAAGCGAATATGAAGCTGTAAACGAATGCCTCCACAGCTGACGGGACAAAAAAACAAAGGAAAGTTAGATCATCATGCAGAAACTTTAAGGGAGATTTATTCTGTGTCTCTGTGAGTAAAAGTCCAGCATACCGATGTGTAGTTGCTTATGAAAGCAACGTATTGGCGGTCGGCAGACAACTGGTAATCATAGGCGTCAAATTGTTGCTGTGATGAAAAAGCAGACAAACTGTGGTGAAGGATCCAGAAACTCTCTTCAACTGTGCCCTCCCAGCACCTCGCAGACAACAGTGCATTTGTTTGTGCTCGGTGTGAGTGTAGCTTTCATGCCAATATCATGTGGTTCATGTTACTTATACAAAGAAACACACACACACAGAGGAATGGGCACATGAGCAAAACACAGGCTGACTTACAAATGTCATGCTGCTCAAGAATTCTGAGGCGGCTCCAGTTTTCGCATCATGAAGGAAGACTGAGCCGTCTTTTTTATGCAGATACTCATGATCTATATGAGAAGACGTTAGAGCAGAATAGAGTGGAACAATTATTCTCCTGGGCTGGATTTCAACTGTGGTAATCTAATCAATTGGGAAAGACAATTCCTCACACCCACACTGTTGCAAAAACCACCACCACACCCACAATAAACACTGACTGTACACATTTCTGACCTGAGATCCACCTCATGTTGTAGGACGTGGGCTTCAGTGAACTGTTGAAGACATCGTCAAGGGTGAAAGTTCTCTTGTTTTCACTGCTCCCATCCTCTAAGACATACATGCACACACACACACAAGCCAAAGTTAGATCTTGGCATAATCACCAGTGAACCAAAGGTGATGGGTTATAGATATGATCTCACACACATACATAATGATCATGATCATAAAAGAAGGCGAGTGGACATGTACAGATTGAAGCTGATAAGGGACAAAAGGTTACTTTTTGCCTCAGTGCATGCTTGTTTAAGTGATGTATTTTTTTGGCAATTGTGGGAATTAACGTGGTGCCTGGATATGAAGCTATGTAACACACTGCAGCAGTGAAGCTGATTTTCCATTTCCTCTGTGCTGTCTTGGTCTAAATGGAGTGCATATAGAGCCTATGTGTTTTCCATCTAAACCTTTGCTCCCAATTCTAAGACGAAAATGTGCTGATTCTCCATCGCACTGCCTCACATTCCTCATCAATTTGCTGAAATGGTGCCATTTCACACCAGCTGTCCACTGGACCATGCGTAATGACGCGTGCGTAATTTACTTTGTTTTGGATGTGCTTCATGGTGCGCCCATATGAACAAGCATGCATTTTCCCCCCATACGGCAAGAGGTGCATTATTAAATCATACAAACTCACCATTCAAATATATCGCCGTGGGCACCGCTATCAAAATGATGACCACTGCCACCCCAAAGACTCCAAGGAGCACCTTGCCAATTGAAACCTGTCAAAAAGCGAATCAGCCAAAAGTGAGAAAGGAAAAAAACAAAATCCAACATAGCATCCGATATGTGGACATAAACAAGTCAACACTGACCATCGCTGCTTTAGGTGAAGAACAGCCAGCCCGTTCAGTTCAATTCAATTCACAAAACCACATCGACAGGTCTCCCAACTCAAACACCACTCCATAAAGTTAAACGCACACTCACTAAAGTCGCTTATCTGTTAAATATTATCTCAACTTCTGTTTCAAAGGTGGGACAATAAATGTCCGCCCGGAGTAAAGTTCGTCAAGTTTGACAGTATTCTAGCGCGGCTATGTTTTGAGGAAGTGTGTGAAGTTGCGTGTGTGCCTGTTCCCAAGCTTTAAAAAGTCACTCTTCAAAACATTTAGAGCTCATTCATTTCGTTAATACAGCAAATTTCCGCCTTCTCTTTGAAAGTAATAGCCAACTTTACATGTATATAAGTAGACTGGAAAAAGGTTCGGGCCGAGCGTCAGAATCAGACAAACGATGATAAATACATAGGAAAAGGGGAAATAAGTGACGAAGGTAGTGAATAATAAATAGCCTATTTTCATCTGGCAGTGTTCACCAGAAATGATTAATAGGCTGCTGTTATAATCTAAAACACGGGAAATACATGTTAGAAATACACTGCATATGCAAAATATTATGAACATCTTGGGTTGCAGCCCCTTTTGGCTTTTTTTTTTATTTTTTATTTTTTGTTCTTTTTTACCTGCCTGCGCCTCATGAGGGTACTTGAAGAAAGCTGTGAGTGAGTCTCCTTGATATTTTAGGCATTGAGTGTAGCCACAGTTTACACGATGAGGAAATGCCATCCAGCAGCCCAGCCAAAACATGACGTGTTCCAGGCCACATCATTCATAATGTTGCTTTACTGGTTGGGACAATAGTAAATATCCTGCACATAACTTGTCTTACATACAAACACTAGATGTATTATTGATTACATTACACCTCTGTATTCTCACTGCTTTCTCCTCATATGTATATATTCTCTCTAATTTGGGTCAGAAAAATATTGACATACGAGCATGCTGACCTCATAAGTCCTTTTATTTTAAAATGATGAATGATTTCCCCATATTGCATTCATACTGCAGTCTTTGTAAATATATTGGATTATGATGCCAGAGGGTCAACACTGTATGTGTTGTGGTCCTGACTGGCCACTGAGATGTCCTTACTTGTGTCATATGACTAATTCCTCAGCACTTCAATGTACACCAAGAGAAAAGGCTAACAAACTGACTGTCATAAATGTCATACATCACATTTTATTATGGGCCCATTAATATCTGTGGTCATTGGGTCTGGTTCCCACTGTCAGAGAAACAGTTTGTGAAAGGAGAGTTGATCTGAATGCGAGGCAAACAGGCAGAGGGGTTTGATTTGGACAATCGAGCCTGAAATACAATTCATGAGTTAATAAGAATAATGTGGTATGTGTTGATGATGATCCCGAAAAGGAAATTGTGTTTGTCTTTTGTCTCTTTGAAATTGTCTCTCTTTTTTGCCTGCCGGGAGGTCAAAGATCAGGGATATGATGTCTTGCTCGAGGATATTTCAGCAGGGAATATTTAGTGGTTTAGTGGTATATAATTCTGAGGAAAGAAGACCAGCAGCTGGGGGATTTTGGTAGTTCTTGGAAACCAGGAGAGGAAGTTAAAACAGGAAGACAACCCAGGTACTGCAAAAGAAAAAAAAATGTGGTCAAATCTTATGATTATAGTGACTGTACCAGTGAAACCTCTGCTAGGTTTTCACGAGGGCCTAAAAAAACACTGCTTCAAAACTTCAAAGCTGAAGCTTGACTCTAACCATGGTTGAAACATGTTGGCTTTTATTTAAAGGGATAGTTACTATAATTTTTTTGCTGTGTTTTTGTTGTTTTTTTTTACCCCCCTTTTCCTTGTTTTGTCAGAAATAGGATTCTGTTGGGTCAAACAGTCAGGAAATTCACAAATTCCAGGAAGGCGATGAAGCAAAAATATTTGGGATTTTTTTTCTTGTCTTTTTTTATCTATCAGTCCAGTTATCCTTTGTGGAGATGAACCAGATTAAGATAAAAGACTATTTCAGTCCATGTTGCTGCAGTGTGTGGAAGATCCACTGCAGGTACATTCTGTGAGTGCTCACCAGTCAAATCAAAGGTTAAAAGCCTGTTAAAAGCTTAACAAATACATGGCACTGCCTTTATGGGGAATAGACATCATGATCTGCACCTGTTCCCTTCAGACCGGACATCCTCAGCAAACAAATAGTCAGTGGGTTTCTTCGCTAATGTAGTGCAGCTTGTTTGAAGAGCAGCACTTCATGGATGCCTCCATTTGCCTACAGTAAACTTGACAGTAAACGCGACTAAAATCGTTTATAGGTGTCACTTTGAGCGCATTTTGCCTTATTGGACAAACAGTGTTGGTGTGTGTGTGTGTGTGTGTGTGTGTGTGTGTGTGTGGGTGTGTGTGTGTGTGTGTATGTGTGTGCGCGAGGGAGAGAGAGAATAAATGAGAGAGAATGAATGGGTATATATGCATAAGGGGGAGAGAGTGAGAAAGGAAGCAAAGATTTATGCTGTAAAAGAGAATGAAAAGGAGTGAAGATAGACTATTCAGTTCTTTAATGATCATTTAAATTCTGTGCGTGTTATATGATGTACTCCTGTGAGCAAAATTTACGGATTTTGCAAAAGCTATGGTGCATTAACTGTCTGCCTAACATTATGGCTCAATATTGATGCCATCGTTTGCTCATAATGAAACATGTTATGCTAATGAAAAGCCTAGCCAGAAAATACTGCATGCACAAACCAAAACTACTTCATGTTAACTTGCAGGATAAAGCTAATGACAATTTTGAATAAATGCCAGTGTTTTTCATGTGCAGTGTCTCTGACAAGCCATTTCCTGACAGGACCCACACTGACTCAAAATGTTGCACAAGTGGGTTTTTTTTTTTTTAATGTTTTATTTCCTGGATTTGATATTGACAACAGAGAGAAACCAAAGAGGCGGGGAATGACGTACAGCAAAGGGCCTGGGTCAGATTTGAACCCAGGCTGATGCAGCAAGGACATAGCTTTGATACACATTTTGATAGATGGTACACACCAGGAGAGCCACTGGTGCACTCAATGTTACACAAGCTCAGTGGAAATGACATTTGTTGTACCTTCTGGTGGATATTTCACAACACTGTGCATGATGATGCATGATATTCATGCTTGTCCATTCTTCCTCTTTAAGGGATTCTTTAAGGGAAGAATCGATTAATAAAAAAGATTGAAACACACTGTAGTGCTGCGGTGATCGTCCTTTCTTCTACATAAGACATATGTGGTATTTGCATTGGCAACCACTTGAAAATCCGTGAGTATAACCACTTTCTAACCCTTTTACAACGGGAAGCCCCCAGTGTTTATTCACTCTGCTAAACAGAGAGGCAGGGTTTGGATTCCAGCAGACATGGTGTAAGTGAGAAAACTATAATGGCATTCTTGGCTTGAAGCTGAATAGCTGTGGAGTTGAGCAGTTGTTTTAGAAAGCTGTGAGGGGAATCACTGGTGTTGGAAACGGGTCAGTGGAGTGGAGACAGGGCTTTACCGCTGTCTGTTTCTGCAGCAGCACCTTATCTTGCACTGTATCTCTGTGCAAAGATAATACTGATACAACGAGCACTGTTAGAATTTCCTACTACGACAGCATTACTACTGCTACTAGTAATACCTTTACTGGTAACACTTTTAACACTTAAGTGATGTTTTAGTAATGCAGGACTCATGATGGTTTAATGCAGAATGAATTCCTGTTGCTCATCAACAAATCAAGACACTATGACTTGATTACAGAAATACTGGATGGATATTACTGACTATTGAACATCCTAGCCTTTGCTAGAAAAAACATACACAAATGTATTGGATAAAGGACTCAGCTTCAACCAGACAATACAGGTATAAGCTTATTATGTATTTCATATCTATATTACATTTAAGATGGGGCTTCTGTGGGGCTTTTCTACAAGATCTGGCACACAGCTCTCAATTGTGTTGAACTTGCTTATTATGGGGTGGTATTTCTCTAAAGTGTGTTTTTTCTTTGATTTGATTTAATTTAATTTAATTCTTCTCTCAGTCAACCTGGATATTTGAGTCAATCCTGCACCAGATGCTGTGTGTTGAAACAGTCAACGCTCTAACCAACCTATGTCTGCGAGCTCCAGCTATCGTCATTTTACTCTGATAGGCTGATTGCAGAAATTCCTTCCCGGATATCTCACTGATTGACTGGAACAGTTTACACTGTGGCTTTCTTACGTCAAATACAAAAAACTGCCACCACATGTAAATACATTCACCAGTACAGATGTGATGAAATAGTCCCGTGTGTCATAATCCAGTTTGAGCAATCATACATGAACCTTATCATAAATTTGCAGGAGTGTCAGTCAGCATAATTTCCCCAGCCTGCTGACCTCTGTGTTGCAGGGCTGGGTGAGATAGTGTGGGTGTGGCACTGGGGTTACCAAGCAGGCATCTTCTATCTCACTGAATTAGACCCAAAACAGCACCAGGACATGTTGAGGTGTAAGCGACCCTGAACGCCTCTCCACCCCCTTGGCATCCCATCAGCCCACTCTACACCCAGTCTGCATTAAACACTGATCATCACCTGCACTATCTTGGACTGAATCTTAGGATTATCCCACATTAACCAATAAACTCTTCACATGAACATTAGTAGTAGAGTGGTTGTTGGAGTATACATATAACTATATTGCACATAATATGATTGTGTTCACACTTGATAAATGTGCTTCTGCTTTCATTTGAAATGTGACTGTGACTGTAACAGTGACTTTGTTCTGCTTTTTCCACTTATCAGAGGATCAAACAATGACTATATGAAAGTAATGTAATGGATTTGGAAAGTTCATAACACAGAGATGCCACCATGTTATCCTATACAGCTGTGTACCTTGGGATGTTATGTTTTAATTTATGAAATGAGTCAGTAAAATGAATGAATGATTCAATCAATCGGTAAAAGTATACCCATCTTAATACTTGTATATGCATGTTGTATGTTGTATAGGCATTAAATACTCTATTGGTTCACCTTTTGGTTTCTTCAGGGTTATCATATCAGTTTGCACTATTTGCACAATTCTGCACTTTTTGGGGTATAGGACATGCTTAATGTTTTGTTGACTGCTGTGTTAACTGAGCTGAAACGACTACATAAGGCACTTCACCGCGCATGGTACTGTATATGATTGTGTGTGTGTGAGAAAATAAAATTTGAATTTTAACTCGAAACTTCAAATATTAGAAATATTTTGGTTTTAAATTAACAGCATCAGCAGAAACAGTTCCAATTCAATGTAACATTCATGTATTGTTTTGGGGAGAGTTCAATCACCAGTCCACTGCCTCTGAGGTTTATTTAGGCTGTTGGTGTCATGGTCCACTTATGCTGCATCTGATTGCTTCTTCTTACACTTGACTGGTTTAGACCTGGAAAGTTTCCCACTTCTTTCTCTTCGGGGTCAGTAAACGCTGACAGCTGACAAGTGAAGTGGGGTACAAAGTGTGATATTAAATTAGACACTTCACTGAACTTTTAAAACTTTTAATGCAAGAATCTGGTGCTTTAATAGCAGAACAGAAAACTACAATCAGGCTAAAGCAGGGGTCTGCAGCCCCCTGGTGGTCCAAGCAGGTACTGCAAGTGATCTCTGACACCATGCATTTAACACGGGAGCTGGAATGATGATTTTTTTTTTTTTTTTTTTTAAACACATTTCAAATTCATCAAATTCATGCAAACATCTACCATTTAGAGAGGCCAATCATTTGAAAGCCCCTAGTCTGTCAGTGCATGTATTGAAGTATATTACTTGACGTAAACTTACTTTGTTTTATTATCTTCTCCTGTGTATTTTTAATGGTTTGACATAGCTAATTTCTATATGTGGGGGATGCCATATACACTTTTGTCCACCATCAGAAACTAAAGAAAATTAGCTGGAACACAACTTAACATAGGCCTGTTATTTCACTTTTTCCGTTGTATGCATAGTGCCCCGTAGGCTGTATCATCCATCTATCTAACATGTGCATGTATGGGCGTGTAGCTTGTTTAACCTTGTTAACCTGCACGCACAGTGTCAACAGCGCCATCTAGTGGTGACTGGGAGTTCTGCAGGCAAGGCACGAATAGCGCCAAAGGTAGAGGGAAAAAAACTGCAAAATGTAGGGGCCGGTCCTCTGTGCAAAACATGCATTGTGCTATCTCACTTTCTTACAGTCTCTAATTCAATGAGCAGGCTTATCTTCCATCAGTACTGCGACTTTTTTCTGCTCGGGGCGATGCAAGTAAAGCATGTTCCAAAGAAAGGGACAGGTTTTAGGTAGTTTTATTTGTACAGGGTGTTCTACTACTAATGCTACCTTCAAAAACTGTCGGAAATATGGAGAATGCGAGTTGCACGCCTATAGACGACTCCATAAAGGGAACATGCATCTGGGAAACACTTTAGTGACAGGATAAAATTATGGGAAACATGAGGCTTTACGGGTAGAGGTCCAGCAAATTGCTGAGATGTGACGTTTAGGGGATGAAGAGCATGGGACATTTGTCAACAGCTTTGATGCTGTTCTAACTTATTCATTACCATTCTGTGTGTAGTAGACTATTTCTTTAACGTGTAGTTGCCACACACATTTGATTTTGATAAGTAAATTAGAAATAATGATTTTTGCATTTTCTCTTTATTACTACATCACTGAGGCACACTGCAGTGTTTTGTTTTTCTCAAATGAATCAGCAGGGAGCAAAATTATTATTTTAGACCAAAATAACACTGAATGCACCAAAAAGTGTACAAACAACTTCAGGAACCAAAAGCAGGAATTTACGAGGAGCTATTAAATGCAGCATCGGGCAAGGGGTCGTCTGGTGGGCGGGTCTTCATCACACTTCCTCACCATTGGCTCTCTGCGCTATCAGTCAATTCACTTCCGACAGCTTTCGACAGCTCGGATGTGATGTAGCAACTGTTCAGACTTGTAGGAAGTTACTAAACGCATATTCACTGCCAGTGAAAGTTTTAGATATTAAACATTGTTGCACCTGTGCATTTGCAACAGTTTATCCAATTTATCGGAAATGGCTTATCCTGGATACGGTGGGGTGAGTAGGACTTTGCCTCTTGTTTTAATTGAGCTTACATAACGACGCAGGAATTGGGGGGCCTGTGGCGTTTTCCAAGGAATTTGCGATTATCTGTCACAGGAAAAGGTAACTGCAACTGTCTTTCCTGAAGGTCGACACCACAAAGTCTGCTTTTTAAAAAAATTACACGCCACTTTTAACGTTCAAGCTGCAAGTTGGCGGTGTGGTTAAACGTGTCAAACAGTAGTTAAGCGGCTTTTACAGTGTCTCAGCTGCAAATTGGTTGTTTTTTTTTTTTAAACGCTTCTCTCTTCAATTAGTGGGCAGTTTTTAGGTTTCACTTGTAAATCGTTGTTGTTTAATGTACACCTGTAAGTTTGTGGGCCTTTCAAACGCCTCGGCGGTGAATTAGTGTGCTTTCATGAGGTGTGACTGAGTTTGTGGGTGGGCTTCCTGCCATTTTGAAGCTGAGAAGAAATTCCCTTTAATGAAATGGTCTTTTGCATTTCAAATACCCTCCAGGAACACAAATAAGAGGCAGCCAACTTTACCTATGAATAAATAGTCACTTTTATGCTGGGAATTCCAGGTAATTCTGCTCTCCTACTCTCTGATAAACCCATCCAGTGAAACAGGGCTGGGACTGTATGCTTTTCTGCCAACTGGATACTTGGCTGCTGATTCAATATGTATTGTGATTCTACAAGTATTACTATTTGATCTCAGTCAAATCCAATCCAGGCAACTCCAAGGCTGTTTAGGCCCCAGACCAAAGAACACATTTGTACTGCATGCAAAATCCTGCATGATTTGTGCTCCAGACTGTATGGGATTAGCATAAGGTGGGCATGTCTGCAAAGGGGAAACCCATGAGTGCTCATTTCCCCCTCCCACACTTACAGTATAATCCCACTAGGAAGTGAGAGAGCAGTATGTATAAAACTGTATGACCGTTTGTGTATTGAATATCAAAATATTTTAAGAGTTCATTTTGTTGAAGTCTCTCCACTTACTCCAGAAATTCCCAAGTATGTTGGGATCACACACACACACCCACACACCCACACACACCGACACACCCCATTCTGTATTATACTAATAACTGGAAAGTCACTTTGTGTGATTTGTTTTTTATTTTTATGTCAGTATGGGGGACAGATGCCAGGCATGCCACCTCAAGGGATGCCACCCCAAGGAATGCCAGGAGCCCCCATGGGTGGACCAATGGGAGCCCCCATGGGTGGGCCTATGGGGCATATGGGAGGTGCACCACCCCAGGGAGGCTATGCCCCCTATGGAGGAGGCTATCCAGCCAACTTCGGCGCCCAGCCGCCCTCTGCCAATGATCCAATGTGGGGTTACTTCACAGCGATAGCAGGCCAGGTAAGTGTGTGTAAGCCTCTCAGTGGTGCTACATGATGCTGTACGCCAGCTTCGATTGCCCAACACCTTTTAGTTACGGAAGGAAACAGGGAAATTTTGTGAAAATTTCTCAATCTTAAACCATCCGACCAGCCTGCATAATGTTTAAGATTACGCACTATTGAGCTTTGTCCACAAGTTGTAATTTTCTCCCTTTTGAAATAATGGTAGTTTTTGTTTCTCACCAAAATGTATGAATGTTAGTATGAAGCACTGGAACAAACTGTACTCGGGACACTTGGATGTTTTTGGCATCTATGTATTTATCATATTGGTATGCTCAGCTGATTGAATCCCTCTTACTGTTATAAACAGGACGGTGAGATCGATGCCGAGGAGCTTCAGAAGTGTTTGACCCAGTCTGGCTTCAGCGGCACCTACACTCGTAAGTTCAGTGCTGCTCTCCTCTCCTCTGGACTACAATGAAAGATGTAACCTGACTCCCTAATCAGTGATTGCTCTGTATCAGGTTACTGTGTACAGTGTTAGTTCACAGTGTAGTTCAATCAACTGTTTTAGCTTTGCAGGGTGATTTACAAGGAATGCATGAAAAATAGATGGAAATCACACATTTGTAGATATAAAAAACAAACAGAACATATTTTGGGTTCGGGTGTGATAATCTTAGTAGATGATAAAGTGGCCACGCAAATAAAATATTTAAATGTGTTCTGGTTCTAGTGTCCCAGTAGAAATTTTAATTTCTATAGTACTTGAGTGATGTACTGGCTGCAGGCTGCTGTTTTACTAATTACCACAAGCTGCCAGTGTGGCCATTATGATCTTATTTTACAGCTCATTTTAGAGTGAATTACATCTGCTGTTAATTGTTCACCACATTTACCGTTAACTTGTGTGATTTATCCTATCTTTACGACAGCTTTCAGCCTGGAGACTTGCAGGATCATGATTGCAATGCTGGACGTATCCTTTCCTCTCAAGCGCCGCGCCGTGCAGTTCAAGTTCCCAGACAGAAATTGTGCCAGTCAGTTGTAGAATTTGATAGCTTACATTGGCACTTCACAGACAAAACAAGACTTCTATTACATTTTGTATTGGTTTCCCATTTAGAAAAAATTCCCGTATTATTGCTTTCCTCCTAAATATTAGGGCAGTATTGATGCTATACTTCTGTCACTACATTTGCTGTGCTGGATACTGTCTGGATGACCCCAATGCTAAACACTATCCTCCTGTCATAGGATAGTTATATTTACCCACTGATGGGAAGCTAATAAGTTGAACAGCTGAAAAGAAGGATAAGGCATCTATGCCCCCCACAAATAACTGCCTAAGTCCACACAAACAAGGGTTACCAGCAGTCTTACAACTGTTAGTGTCCAAAAATAAAATGCACATATGAACTGATGATTTAAATGCAAATGTATTGGTTTAAGACAGTAGTTATGATCTGTTGGAGCCATTGCAGCAGAGCCATAGCCCTAAAACTGCAGCCCGTGTTGCACTAATGCCTTTGGTGTTTGCTTTTGTGCTACTGAGTTTGCTTTCGTAGTGTCGCCTGCAGGGCACACTTGGTGTAGGTGGGGCAATCTTCCTGGAGGTATTTTTAGGAGCATGCATAGGAGCAAATACAGATGTGTTTTGTCAGGTTTCAAGCTTGCTGCCAGCAGTGAATTCCTCTTAATGATGCCTCTGATGCCCGTCATAGGGAGTTCCCTGTTTACCTAAAGTAACCATTCATTGCCAGTTTCAGGTTATACTGGAACTGTGTGTGCATACTGGACATGTGATTGTTGTTGCCTCCTGCTGCTTGAGCACAACCCAAACCTGTTTACCTCCTCATTCCATAAGTCCTTTTGAGTTATTACACCTTAATCAAATTCTCCCCAGAGGGATTTTACAGGCAAGATGGGCTTTAATGAGTTCAAGGAGCTGTTTACTGCCCTGAACGGCTGGAAGCAAAACTTCATGATGTTTGACCAGGACAGGAGCGGATCCGTTGAGCCTCACGAGATGTCTCAGGCAATCAACGCTATGGGTGAGTGTTCTGACACTTAAACATGATGGAAATTTAATGACTTGTAATAACATTAACTAATGACATTTAGAATATTTAATGACACTTAATTAGACTTAACACAAGTCAATTAGGGTTTAATCTATAGTGATTGGGGTGATTTGTCTCAAATCTGATCATCCTTCTTTATGGTTGATGGGACAGCGAGAGACGGATGGCTGTCATTTTTTTACACGCATTATTACAGCTGGAGTATAAAATTGCATGTTTATGTTGAGTGCTATAAATTTGATGCTGAAATTTGAAGATTTGCCTCAAAATATAGAGACGAATAAGGGGCAGACACACAAAAACAACCGCCACCAAACAAACAAACACCTGGCTACCTGATTCCTTCACATTTTGGTCAGGACTTTTAGATTTTTATTACTGGCATGCTTAAAGAGAGCAGCTTATAAAGAGTGAGCAGAAACAGGTTCAGTGTCTTGTTTTTGTTTTTTAGTTCTGCAGAAGTCAAGATTGATTAGCATAAATACCTAAATAAATGGCATGCACACATGATCTTTTCTGCCTTAACCTGAACCACATGGTATTTTAAAGATTTATTTTGTGTACAAGCAGGCTGGTAAAGTATGTCAGTAAATGCAGAGGCTAAGGCAGTGCAAAACTTGTGTAGCAGGAAATAATTGGTGGTGTCACAATTCCTAACAAGGCAACTAGGCACGCTTATATTAAGACTGACAGTTAAATACATACACAATTATGTTTTGCCAGGAGTGTAACGATTTATATATTGTATCGTATAAATTCTGCCAATTGCAATGCACTGATCTCCTAAAAGAAACAGAATGAATTGATGTGAAACTCTTTGAATATTAGGTAATTTATTTATTTATTTTTTTTTTTAAGAAGAAAAAGGACAGTCTTACATCATTGTGCACTTCTTTAATGATATAACATTTTGGATACAAATACTGAATTAATTTGTTGCCTTTATTTGTGGTCTCCACACACTTTATAGGCTTTCCCAGTCAAGATGACATGTGTTTTCGTCTGTAAAGTGTAGTCTGCACTGTGCTGCCGTTTGACAGCATACATCTCTGTGGCCACATTTGTGGTTATCAAAAGGGAGCGACTTCTCGGCAACAGCACATGCTTCCTCATTACAAGACCACCTTGACATTTATAGAGCTCTGTCATGAGTGAACAGGTGGAGAGAATATATCTGACTATTTCTTTTAATGTCCCTGTGATCTAACAGGCTACAGAGTCAGCCCTCAGGCTCTGAACGGCATCATTAAGCGCTACAGCAAAGGTGGACGGATCTTCTTTGACGACTACGTGGCCTGCAGTGTGAAACTCAGGGCTCTCACAGGTACTCTTGTCCCTCTTGCTCTCTCTCTCTCGTCTGCATTAGATAGAAAAATGACCTGACACGCTCAGCGAGCAGCCACTTGTGCAGAGACGTGCTCGCTTTTCATGTGCAATGACACTCTTAGGTTTTCATGGCATTTATAAAACGAAATTGCATTCCGTTTCTCTTCAACCTTTTATTCTCTTGACTCGCCACCTATTTCTGTTGTTATCTATAAAGTGCTGTGACATTCTCTGTTGCTTTTCATATGATTGCCTGGCTTGGTGAGTAACACTGCCTCACCAGGTGTTCCTGGTTAATAAGTGTTATTGAAATCCTGACCCCACTGTGCCGTGACCGTTTGCTTTCCCTCGTACAGACAACTTCAGGCGGAGAGATACTATGCAGCAGGGAACTGTCAACTTCGCATATGATGATGTAAGTCTCTCTCTCCCTCTGTGTGTGTGTGTGTGTGAACAGTTAGTGCAGGTTTAAAAGGCCTTTTCTCTCATTCAAGGTCCCATGGCTTATTTCTCAGACTAATTTGTGGCTTCCTCTCTCTCTCCCTCCTTCCTCACAGTTTATCCTCTGCACAATGGCTATCTAAGTGCCGCCGTGTGTCCCACAACGACACCATGAGGTCAGGGCATTCAACGAACCAATCAGTGATGTTGGATTCTGGCCCGCTACCTCAAAGGAGTGCAAAGGGAGGCCGAATATTTTACTGAATGATGATGAGCCGCAACCGGAAACTGCCCGACGCTTGTTTGCTTGCTTTGCTGCAACACTTTATACTGGTATGACGCACGAGGATGTGCTGAGGATCATGTCAACGCCACTAGATATACGCATTTGTGTTAATATAGAGGTCTATTCCAAAATGCCATATCTATCTATCTATCTATCTGTCTCTCCATCGATAGACATATATATAGATAGAAATATACTTTTTTTAAAAAAAAAAAAACTTGATGGTCATTAATTAGTATCTCTAAAATAAAGGGAATTAAGACCATAGGACTTAGGATGCATACATGTACTGTCCTTAAAAAAATTATATAATTAAATATTATGCTCTCACTTATTTTGTAAGAGCAGTGGTGGAAAGAGTACTACAAATCACCACTCAAGTAAGAAGTACTGATACTTTGCTGATATTTGACCTGTGTCGATTGAAGCGAGGACCCTGTAGACTCAACTGACCAATGTGAAATAATACTGTGATGCTGATTGAGTCGACATGGTTCGCATCATGGATATCATTCCTCTGTCTTTCTCACACTTATTCCACATTTTTGCCAGTCGAGTCTAAATGGCCCTCGACCAAATGCAGTTTTCACAGTGCACCTTTAAAATGCTAATTTGGAAATGATAAAAAGTAGAAGCAACTAAGTAGAAGCAGGTTCCTCTTCTTGTCTTTGCAGGCTGAGTGTTCATTGTGAAAGGCTCCACAATCTGTCACTGATCATTTGTTCTCTGTAGTGGATGTGATTTAAAATGTAGTGGAGGACAATACTGAAGTAAAAGCAAAATGACTGACTTTAAAAAATGCTCAAAAAGAAAAAGTTCATGAAAAAGCTACTTGATTACAGGAACATGAGTAAATGTAATTAGTTACTTCGGCCTCTGTGTAATAGAGGTTGGCTGTTGTCAAATGGCAGATAAATCATTTTGGAATGAAACTCTCCCAGTGCGCGTGCTAAACAAACTGCTTTGCTAAGGATGTAGAGGATTATTAGGAAGATGCCTCCTGTGCCATTATAATCTCTGAATGTCTATATTCCAGTAAGTTCACTGATGTTTAACTTAATACTAATGTACTAATGACAGCATTACATTTACAGATAACTTTATTAAGTAACGCTTGAGAAATTGATGTTTTTGTGATAACTGAAGACTGCATTTTGTCATGTGATCATAATCACATCCTTTTGTGCCAGACATAAAATGCACCTCTCTTATGGAACATATAAAACAGTGGTTGTTATATTCTAGATATGCATATTAACTTGATGTTTAACTTGATGACTAGCTATTCCAAAGTGACACTGTGCTGATATAAATATGCACTGATTGCCATCATTAATGATACTGAGGCCTGGTAGCATGTTGTCATCTTGCTATATTCATATGCTGTTGCAGTCAAGCAATCAGAAAAACATTTGTTGCTATAATGAAAACTTTTTTCACATTTCTGTACAAACACAACGATGAATTTTTGATTACTCCGCCTCAATGTGCTCAATGTTGTAGGAAAACAGTTTTTTGTTATTCACAATAAACCCATTTTTATATTCAGTATGCATTCTGTTTATTAATTTATACAATTGCGCAAATTTTTCAGTCTATTTACACAATATATTTCATTTCTTTAAATATAGTTAAGAACGGAAACATTCAAATTAGCTGTTAAGTGTTGCATTGTATAAAATACAGTGGCAAACATTTAAAAAATGCATAAAAACAATTGTGAACAGCACTAGATTTAAAAAGTGACATTTATAATCCAGTACAGCAAGTTTTCTAATCTCTGTGCAAAAGTTTGCAAATCCCATGAAAGTTCAGTAGTCAACTCGTTCAGGCATCGGACACGTCAAGTTAGGCGTTTAGCAACTTTTGTTCTACATCTGTGCTCAAGAAAGAAAGCTAATCAAAGGAACACCCTTGCTGGAATCGACCCATCCGTGTTGTCTGGGTACGGTGGAGGTTTCTGTCTGGTCCGTCTTAACCAGACAATTTCAACTAACTCTCACCTCCAAATTTGTCTGGAATTTGAGGAGAACGTAAAATGAGCTTCCCTTCATCTTGACATGTGAAAACCCAGGCAGACGTTTCATCATTCCTCTCACACATTACAAACCGTCTCATTAGCTCTGCATGAGGGGGTTTCCAGTCAAGAGGGTTGGAGTTAAGGGGACAATATAGAAATCAGACGTGCTTTAGACGGCAGTAAAGTGGCCACCTCTTTCAAAACGCTGCATACTCCATGATTCACACT
The DNA here is from genome assembly GCF_902150065.1 of Myripristis murdjan. Classification (NCBI taxonomy): domain Eukaryota; kingdom Metazoa; phylum Chordata; class Actinopteri; order Holocentriformes; family Holocentridae; genus Myripristis; species Myripristis murdjan. The sequence goes on from NC_043981.1 coordinate 10,434,466, forward strand.
GGGAAAGTCTGTATGCGCTGCCGAATCTCTGCAGAAATGATATGAAAATCAATGTGCAATATCAACTCAAACCAAAACTATTTGAAACAACATAAATGCAACACCCGCTGTCAGTGAAATCTTTCGCTTGCTACATTTAGAGGATATGCATTTATCACCTTACGCATTGATCTTTTTCTTTTTAATCATCATCATCATTATCATCATCTTATTCCCAGTCCACACCATTCTAACATCAGGGGTTTTTAAAAACACAGTTAAATAAGGTACATAGAAAAATAATGGCAAATGAAATATTCTATTTTAGAAAAATAGGTGTAACCGTTATTTCTTCATCTCTCTCTCGGTGAGTTATGCGCTGTACCTTACATATCAATACATGTCACACACAGTTGATTGAGACCTTTTACAAGTTTTTTTGTCAAGTGCAGTCTCCATGCAATACATGAGCTTGTGTTCGAATTCGTGTAGGTACGTTATAAAACTAAAATGACTAATTTCATTTCTCGTCATGCAGTTCACCCTTATAAAGTTTAAAATGGTTTCGATACATTTACATCTCTTGACGGTAGAAAAGCTTATTATTTTCTTGCATTGGATGTACTGTAGGATTTATATGTCGTTTGTAAAGGCTAGAGCAGGCTAATAAAGCTAAGGCTATTGAAGGCTGAGGTTCTTGCTCAGCCTGAAACATGAACTTTTTTTTTTCTTCTCTGATGGTACCATGTTAATGATGTCTTTTTTTTTCTCTTTAAAAAAAACTATTTTTCAAGAAGATAATGGAAGACCTAAAGCATGCGTACACAACAGAATTGAGCCAAAACCTATCGTGTGGGATAGTCATAGTTCCCTCCAGCTATGGAAAATATTCATGATGTTTGCTCCATGTCCAGCAGTCTTAAATACCACATGGCCATGCTTACATAAAGTTGATACAATGCAGTTGGTTACATGGTAATTATATATTTTGGTCTCATTATGTTTTCAAAACTACACTAAATACACAACTTTTTAAAGTATGATTATTCTTTTTTTTTTTAAATTTGTCAATCGTCTTTGAACATTTACCGTTAGCAAATGAAACGATTCATGTGAGAAAGCTGACGTGTGTGTGTCTTTGTGTATGTGTGTGTGTTTGTGTGTGTGTGTGTGTGTGTGTGAGAGGAGCTGGAAAAGTACACATACAAATCTTAACAGCATTTGCGTTCGACGATTGCAGGCAAATCAATTTCACAACATAAATCTCGTAGGCAGTTGTTCTCTCTCTTTTTTTTTCAGCTCAGGTTGTATAAAAGTGTTTCCAGAAGTATGCCATGGTTTTCAGTTCATTTCCTGTACTGTGGCGTCATTATTGCTTTCACAGACTGATAAAAAGTCTTGTGCTATGGGATGTTCACACAGCGTCTACACATGTTCACACTGTTACTTTGAGTTCTGTATTTAGGATTGAGTACGATTCGGATTTGAAATAGTTGTGGCAATGCGGTGTACTAACGGTAGGCACGCTAAATATCTATTTCTGTCAGTCAGTTAGTGAACTGCTAAACACACTGCACGGGGTCTTCTTGTAGCCGCTGAATAGATGGAACGTCAAAGCTGTGTGCGTCCAGGTATTTTGGGAGTGACACAAATGCCTTGGAAAGAGGTTTCTTTTTTTTTTTTTTGTTTTCAAGTAGCTTCGTCCCTTTGAAGTGGGAAGAGTTATACAAAAGGAGACTTGTTAGCTACAGTAGTCTGTAAGCATGCCAAGATCACACCTGATTGCCCAATGAGTTGCAGAGTGTGTGGAACATGCGACAGAAAAAAATAAAAAGTGGGAAAAAAAAAAAAAAAAACTACATGCATATCTCTTTTAGAAAGAGCACGTTAGGTGCCTTGTGTTGCTGGCAGTGTTCTATTTGGAATATGTACATGGTAATGATTACTATACATATGTTAATAATATAGTGTATAAATACCTCTGTATAAATGGACTTTATACATCTAAGTCAGATACTTGGAGGAGCCGGGGCTGGGAGATATTCCGAAAAGGAATGGAAGAAAGTCTACAGTTTGATTTTTTTTTTTTTCCTTTGCATATTCAGTCTCTTTCTTAGACCCTGAGTCAAACTTGAGAGAAGACCTCCAGCCACTGTGAAACGGGAGGCGGGCGTGGGGGGCGAAGGACCGGCGAGGGCTGGAGAGGCCTACTTCCCTGGAAGCCCCGGGTCAGAAACTGGCCTGTGAAGTCCCAACATTCCTGAGCTGCTGGGCGGGACGTCCGGGAGCGAGGCCTGTCGGACTGACGGGAAGAGGGACTTAGGTGGTTGTTGGTGCTGTTGTTGTTGTTGTTGTTGTTGTTGTTGCTCTAGAGAGTCCATGGTGTTTTGTTTGTGTCTCTGCTCAATGTCCGCGTCCCTCTCTAGCAGTCCGACAAAGTTCCCATCTGGAAGAGTCTCAGTGTGGAGGAGGACTGGGGAGGAATCTTTGGATTTGTTCTGTGCCTTTTCTGAGTCAGAGCTCTGAGAAAGAGAAAGCACAATGAATATCAATGAACTGAGTTCTTCAGAAGAAGTAGAGTGCCGAGAGTTACCATATCAGTGAGTGGTTTCAGAGATTTGCATGTTCTGGACCCCCCACGTTGACTTTCATTAAGCTGCAGACTCCCATTTGAAGTGATTCTACCATAGGGACCCTGATGGAAGGTATTAAATTGTTTCAATTCCATAATTGAAAACCACTGGTTTCGACCAAACCAGGTTACATCCATATGCATTTCGAACAGGATACATTCCAGTGTAGAATACATCAGGTAATCATTTTGTAGTTATCATTTAAAGAGGTAGTAAGTAAGATTTTCACTGTCCCATTGCACAAAATGCACAGTGGAAAACATTAGGTTCCCAGTGCATCCGAGTACATGAAACAGAAAAGATGGAAAACTGTATAATGCACAGAGAAATAGCTATCACAAGTGCTAGTAAGTCACAAGCACTTCAAAGTAAGAAAGAGACACAGTATTAAAGGCTTGATAAGGCAGCTACCAAGCTGCAGAGCGATTCAAGCTTTGTGCTCTTTCTCACGCACTGCAGCTTCACAGCTGCCTTACCAAGCCTTTTATTGTGTCCGTTTCCTTACTTGAAATGCTTGTGACTTCTAGCTCTAATGATAGCAAATCTGTGTGTGTGTGTGTGTGTGTGTGTGTGTGTTAAATGGTTTCCCTTCTGTTAAATTTCATAGCACTGAGATTTTTAGCTTTCAGTACTCTTTCTTAGGTACCCCAGTGGCTCACTGTGTAGAGCACGTGCAGTCCAGCCCTAGCTCTTTACTGCATGTCATTCTGTCTCCCTCTCAGAGATGGAAAAAACCCTCTGTTTCTGGTCCTTACCCTCTTTTTTTTAAAGGTAAAAAATGCCACCCATTTAATTTCATTGTTTCATTGTTGCTGCAGTTCCTATAGCTTGGCAACAAAGGTTGATAACGGTTATAGATTGCTTAATGTCCATTTAATGTACTATTAAGCTTGCCAGTCTCTTTGTGGGCAACAGACTGGTCTTGAAGCAGAGTAAAAGGTTTCTGCTGTACCTGCGGCTGCGGCGGTGCAGGGCCGAGGCTGAGATCTGTCTGGATGGCAGACACTGGCTGGACCATGATGGCGGGCCTCTGGTACTCGGGGCTGGAGGTGACGGTGCTGTAGGCTGGGGGCCCGGTGGTGGTTTGCCTCTGGAGCAGCTGCAGGATAGCCTGAATGTCTGCTGTCATCTGCAACTCCAGCCTGCGGGGGCCAGATGAAACAAAAAAGATAATAGGCAATGAAAAATGAAACGATATGTGGCCAAACAGCATGCACCCAGCCTCATTTAACTTATCAGAACACCCATTTTACATGAGGTAAAGTCTGATTAAATACACAGGCTGCTTTATTGTAACATACCATTATAAAAGTCTGAATGTGAAGACAGAAAACCAAAATGAACAAACGTAAAAATTCTTTCATGTGCCTTTTTTTTTTTCTGGATGCATGCACAAAAATTATGATGGCTTTTATAAGTTTCAGGGTATGCTTTACTGTTTGGAGAAGCACTGAATCACTGAAGCACATTCAAATTCCTGTCAACTGGCACTTTGAGTTTATAGACAGAAGCTGGTGCATTCATTTGCATTTTTTAGCAATCTGCTGCACTCACAATTGGAAGTTGTGGATGAACTTTTTTTTTTTATGACAGATGCATCAAGGCTTTCAGTTAGTCAAAACCCATTTTAAATTTGGAAGAACAAACTGACTGAAAGATTTTAGGGTCACAAGACATGCAATTATCCTATATGATGGTGTCCACTGCAAGATCCACATGTATGATGATAGACAAGTATCCCTTACATTATGACAGCCATAAACATGACTGATCGCCAGAGTGTCTAGTAACTCAGAGAAACATGCTACAATTCATTAGTTTAAGGGCAAAAGTCCAGGATCTGCTCCATTCAGAGTCCAGTGATGAATGGTGCTATAAATCAAAAGGTAGCCGACATGCAGTGCAATAGCAACGTTTTTGGTTGTTTGCTCAAAGTCATTAATGGTCCTGAGAATTTGTAGGGCGGATAATCATCGTACCTAATCAGCACTGATTTACATACTGATGACAAAAAGGTGATGAGCCTCCTGCTGACCTACCAGTGTTTCCCTCCCCAGCTATATCTGGAGCGCAAACCTCCACCATCATAGCCGGCAAATTAGACCTCCATACCTGTCTGCTATCCGGTATGTAAGTCAGTCCTGTGCCGTCATTATGTCCAATAATCCTGTCTGGCCTGACGGTTAATGTCATCATACGTTTGTGCGACCAAATTAATTAGAAGGGCTTTCTTTAAATGAGGCCTCTGGTGTGATCCTTGTGGTGATACTAATGATCCTTGCTGTGTTTCAGTTTGTTACTGGTGCTGGAGTAATTATGATTAAAGGCCTAATGATGATGATCATCCCCACTGATGATGATACTGGTCCAGTAATAGGCCATGGCCCTCACTGTCATACTATACACCTTCAGGTACAGAGTGCTGAAATGTATCTTTCATCGCCATTCATAGCATTTGCATTCTATTATACAGCTTTCATTTTTGTTAATTTTAACCATTTTTCATTGCTTATTTGATATCCTATTTTGTGCTTATATTCTATGTGTATTATCCCCTGCCAAATCCTATTAGTTTTGCTGCTGCAACGCCCTAATTCCCCCCAAAGGAATCAATAGGGTCTCATCTTATCTTCTTCTTCAAGAATAGGTTTATTTTACCATCATCCCTATAACTGATGAGGTGAGTACTGATATTATCTTTTGCCCTACTTTTCTTTATTGAGATAAAACATGCCACTGGACCATCCAGATGCAAATCGTATGGCCAAACACCAGATACAAATCTGATTTTCACTGCATGCTTATTATTTCAAAAACATATTCCATCTTTTCAAATATCTATTCAAACAACAAAGATCCAATCTGTTTATGGTAAGAAAATTAGATTTTTTTTTTCTCTTTGTATGCAGTGCTACAGTGCTATCATATTAGAATAGTGGTCAATATTCATTTCAAACACTAGGGGGAGACTCAAACCATAGCAAATTAGAAGGTTGTGCTGTTGTTTGGGCTGGTGATTTCTCAAAGTGGTGCCTCATGAAAATCCGAGAAAATGAGGAATTCTGTCATTTAATCCCATTTAATAGACATCAGTGTGATGAGCGCATGAGTGAATGTGATGACAATCTAGCCACCTAAAACATAAACAATCATGCAATTCTAGATGAAATTATGCCAAATAACTGCATTCATGAATCTAAGATAAGGGTCCCTGCGGCTTAATGAGCAACTACCGGGGCGTTGCAGATTGCTAGGCAGTTGCTCGATATTTTACACTGGCAGAACATGAAATGGATTTTTTGCATCGAGCTCCTACAGCAGGTATCAAAACACCTAGCACCTGCACAGCATGTCATCACCTTCTGCAGCAAGTTACATCATGGCAGAGACGGTGCATCACCTCTGCTCTCCCTCCACTCTTCTTTTCCAGCTAATCAGCAGAAATGAAGGAAACGCAGAATCGGCTAATAAACAGAGTCAGCACAGGCTTCCAGTGTGGAGGGGAATGCCTCCGTGACTCTTTGCCAGTCACCTGGTGTAGCTCTTTAGTGAGCAATCAGTGCAAATCAACACTCTGGCTGGGGCTTGTTTCAGTAAAATGAGTCTTGGCGGTGCGGCGGCCATGTCCGCTGCCTCAAACTATTACCTCTGCAGGCCCTCGCCCTAACCAGGATAAATGAACACAAAATGACCGGCTGTGGGCAGGCTTGTAGCCTTCTGCTGGTGGATCCCATGTCTCCACAGGGAAGGGTGCAGATGGAGGAGAGAGGAAGAGAGGGGCAGCATCATACAGAACTTGTTTTGTCAGTTGCTTCTTTACCTTTTACAAATACAGTCAATTGAACTGACTGACCTCAGACAGGAGGGAGATGATTTTTAAGCAAGCGCACTTTGTTCTTTTTCATTAATGAACTAAAACTCTGCTCTGGCACCCGGACTTCTCCGTGACATCCACCATCCCTGCCCCATGAGTGACGTCAGGAGCCTTTGCAGTGCGTCTGCATCTCGTGGCTGCATGCTATAAATAGACAGCCTCTGTCTGTCTGCCTCCCCCTCATCTGTATCAGTGTACCAGCCGAGAATCACACACACACACTGCTCACACAGCCCGCGCTCTGCCTTAATACGGCTCTGACCGTTGTCTAGGCTAAAATTTGCCTGTGCAACTTCTCATCCAATTATGGTGGGAATCACATGGTTTGTACTGCCTGCTCTGAAAGATTTCATTGTTGAAATGAGCTGCAAAGTTGGCAGCTTGGAGTGTGATACTTCTGGAAAATACAGAGCCTCACTGTTGTTGGATGAGACCCATGTATTGAATATCAAATCCTTGTTTTCTCACTGAGACACATGGATTTTTTAAACTGTACTATAGGCTATCAACCTGGCCCAATGAAACACTCTCAACACACAAATAAAGAAGCACACCTTCAGTTCAAGTATGAAAAATAAAAAATGGCAGTATGCATTTTTTTCCATAAAGGCAGGGATATTTGTTAAGCAAAGATTCCACCTCATTCCTAAGAGCACAAACCTAAAAATCCAAACATGATTAACCACTGAAGCCTTGTGGTATCCTGAAGACATCCTGTATAAAATGTTTCTTTGCATACAATTTGTGCTGATGGCTTAATTCAAGTCAAATGACAAATTTCTAAAACATTTGTCACTATCAGCACATTATGTGAACTGTATGCAGGTTTATGTGACATCATTATCCAAATTATGAGTACAAATAATTTGTTGTAATTTAAATCAGTATGATGGAGCCACAATCAAATCAAAGAGTATTTGTCTAAATGGGGCCACAGATCATCAGCTTCTAAATCCTTGCTCCTAGAGGACATATAGGAGAACTTAGATTTTTCACCCCCGGAGTATGAAACGTGACCCTGGATGTTAACGAACCAAGGAGCTTTTTTACACTTGAGGAGTGAGGATTAAGTAATCTGTGTTGCGCAGAAGTGGTTTCCCTACTGCTGAATAAACAGAGTGCTCCTCATCGCCTGGAGCAGCTGCCAGGCTGCCAAAAACAATTCCTTCAGTATGAGTTTCAATGGAGCGTTTCACTGTTTCATGGCCTAAATGCTGCTTCACAGTCCCGCTGTCCGTTCCGCTATGGCAAAGTGGCTTTTGGGAAACATTGGCATGGACTCCCGACTTCCTGCCCCCCGCCCCCCCCCCCCCACTCCTCACCTATTGAGGTGCTCCTGCAGCAGGTCCAGCCGTTGCTCCACCTCTCCGTAGGTGAGGTCCGAGTCACTGTCCTCCTCTGCGACCGGAGCCTCTGGACACGGGGCCGATTCCTCCGCACCTTCCCTGGGACGCTCACACGCCCACTCCTCTGCGTGGAGATCTGTGCATGCAAAACACACAGAATAATCTGGGTTATTAGAGCCATACCTTGAGGGAATAATCATCTATTGTGCCTAATCATTATTGAACTACAGACTTCAGACACATGTGACCCGAGTCCAAACAAGTTCTACTCTACACTTAAAGGCAGAATGAGTAGGATTTTCTTGAAAAACAATGATTCATACAAAAATAATCCCTCTGAATCATCACTTATGACCCTCGAGAAGTGTGTGTTGGTGTGTGTATCTGCAGAGGCCATGTCCTCTGCCTGTATTTTCTTGTTTTGCTGGACTCTTCTGGGCATCGGCCAATAACATCCAATAGGAAGCTGCGAAATTTACGGATCACAGAAAAAGGAAATTATAGGCAGGCGAAAAGCTAAGCAGATAAAGCTGGTTCCATAACAAGAGGGAATCTGGGGTTGCCTTTCACCCGCTGGCGAGAACTGAAGGAGAGGATGAGGATGAAGAGTGACGTGGTGTTGGCCTGTTTTCTGTTGGACAGGTAGGTTCAGGCAGGCAATTTTTTTTTCCTAGGGCGGTGACAGGATGTTTTACATTTTGGCATTCATTTCATTCCGTTGCCATCCTAGGAAATGAAAACTCGCTGCTGGTGGTTAGCTTAGCGAGGGAGGAGGGGCAAACTGCAATGCAATATGCTTAGCATTGATTTAAATCAATCCATTTAGAATCAACAAAAAAGTGGACTAAGCACATAATTTATCAGTGAGTATGACCGATGGTGATATGTGTTTATTCCCTAACAGCAATTTTGTGTAGTGCGCCTTTAATTCAGACATCTGTACTTTTTATTATTTCCCTGGCCTGTTTCAATAGCTGGTCTGCAGTTTTCTGTACAGGCGTCAGGTGATTTCAGATTCATGTAGGAAACCACCTGATGAATAAAAAGCCCACTTAGTCTGAATATAACAACAGTTAATAATAATTTTACACGTGACCCTGGTTGCGAATCAAGATCTCAACACTGTTTTTTGTTCCTCCACTTTGGATTTTCTGTGGAAGAATAGCGATTGGCCTCTGGAGGTGAAATTGACATTTCCTGTGGTTTGCTCCTGCCGTGCTGATTATAGGAATCAATATCACTCTGCTCTCCACTCCGGCAGAAATCCTATTACGGCTTCAGCAGCTGAATTATATGATATTACTGTCAAATCAACACACACTGACACAGTTTCCCATCTCGGAGCAGCCCCTGCTTAAGCACGCTGCTTAAAATGAGCCCTGCAAGCGCCCTGCTGCAATTTTTGTTTCACGAACCCACTGCCGCACAAGTGCACGGTTGTGTTACGCCGTCGTACTCGTGTTGTGCTACTTTTTGAGCGGATGTATGTGTTTGCAGAGGCTTGCGATCGCCGAACACTGAAAAAGATCTAAGCTGCTGCATTACAGTTTCTTCTTTCGGGGTTACATTAGGTCGAGCCACAGACTCAAACTGGCCCCAAGTGTGTTTTCTCAACATGTAGCGGCAGCCAGACAGTGAAAGTGAGGCTTTCTGCTAAAGCTTGCCTGAGATTTAGATCCTAACTGCAGCCTTTTGTGTGGATGCTGCTCAGTCAAGCCTGCAGCCCTACGCACTCAGACAGCCTCAACTGTACTGGGATCTGCAGGACTTAACAGCTCTCTTACAGCTCTTTATTGCACATGTGGTTTTTTATTTGTTCTGTTGGACTGACAGAGTGTATTTACTCCCATCAATATCATTTTCCCCTGATGTATAACATGCCGACGTGCTGCGCAGTATCCGGTTTTCAAGGCAGCTGGAAAAAACAGAAAAGGAAAAAACAGAAACATCCTGACACGGCAATATTATTACGCTTATCTCTCGTGTTTCATAAAAACCTTCCAATGTGACCAAATTTACCACATACAGTAATGTAGACAACACGATTTTGACAAATGTTTCCTGTAAATCCTTTATTTGGTCATGGCCTGTGATCAAAAGGGGTGACCCTGGTCGCTGAACATAATCCTCTTAAGTTTTATTACTGAGTGGGTTTTAGGTTTCACCATAATGACACATAATCCTTGTTTGGATTTTTAATAGGTGTGACATTCCACTTTGGGGGCTTAGGGATATTTGGGTTTTTCTAAATTAACTTCTGAGCCAATTACCCTTTCAGATCAAAACTTTAGAGGACATTTATTGCTCTGTGGTTTGTATTCATATAAAATCATTTCGGGCTTCCTGCGAATCAGGTTAAGTGAAATATCTCACACATTTACAGGAAATATCCATATAACCATTAATAGAAGACAGTGATTTGCAAACTGTGTGCACGACCGAAACGGTTATCTCGTCACTGTCTCATCGCTGTTATTTTGGTTTTGATTATGTTTCTTTAACTTTATTTGTTTGATGTGTGGGCAAAAATAGAAAAATTCAGTGCCTAGGGGAAAAAAAATCAGTTGAATGACAGGGAAGAGAAGAAAAAGGCTTTTGAAGAGGCTCTGTGCTGTTTGTCTGCTTTCTGAGTCAAAAATAACTCCCTTGTTACTAAGTAAATAAATAAAAGGTGTGGGAAGGACAAAAACAAAGAAAAGAGAAGAGGCAAGGAATAAAAAGGAATAATAAAAAAAAAAGGCGACTGTTTCTATTGTCAGGATCATCTCACCTTTATACGACTGGCTCTGTGTGCCGTCTCCCGCCTGGGTGTCCGGGGTGCTGCTCAGCCCCAGGCCCAGGGTGTGGTCCCGAACCACCGGGTACCCCAGCACCCCCGAACACAGTGGCCTCTGCTCCTCCTCTTCCTCCCTCCCTTCCTCCTCCTCCTCCTCTCCTTCCTCGGCGGAGTCTTTCTCTTGCCTTCCCTCGGCTGAGGAGGAGTAGACCTGCCTCTCCCGCTTGGTGTCACAGTACGTGGCCACCGACTCCTTGTTGTGGCCGCCTGGAGGTGGGGAAACGATAATCAGGGAACGTGTTTGGAGGAGCCAGATGATCAAAGAAGAATTTATCAGCAAGCTTTTTATGTTGTGCAATTAATGACTGTTTGAGATTTATCGTGCAGTGCAATTGGGCATCACTTTATTTTTTATGTGTGTGATTAAATCAACAACAAATCAATGATTGCACTTGTACCCCTTCGCACTTCATCGATTCAAAGCACAACCACGCAACACCTGATGAATTTCAGCAGGCTATGCCGGCCGCTTCTGCTGTGAAACGGATTGTTAAGTGTGCTCTGTCTTCACTTGTGTTATATTGGGAGATGGTGATACTGTATTCTGAGGGCCTGTAACCATGGTGACCAATTAGATTTGCTTGAATCAATGCCAAACTGCTGAGTGCTGCTGTGTGGAGGCTCCGGCTCGAAGTCCCAACTCTCCTAGCTGTTAGAACTCAAATTACAACTGCTCCCACGGTGCGAGCTGCTCTCGCTCAAACACAGAGAAATCTGTCAGACTGAGAGCTGTGCTGCAGTCTGAGGGCAGCGGGACCGGTGTGTTTATGTGCAAAGGAACTCATTTGAATGTGTGTATTTTCTTCCCAAAACAGGTCCTAATGCAACTATACTTAGAACTGTTAAGCTGGCTTAGATGTTAAAACCCCCTCAGCCCCGTTAGTGGTTTTGTCATTGCTGCACAGCAGATCTTTGCTCAAACCCACAAAACTTTATTTTGAATTGTAGCTGAAATCCCAATGTTTCCAACAATACCAAATATGTCCTGCTGAATTACAGGGACATGTGAATAAAATGATGCATACGACTTCTAGATATTTTCTATTTGATGTCACGCTGCAGCCACAGAACAACTGCATGTTAGGTTTGTGCATTTCACTGCTATACATGGGATGTAGCTTCAGTGAAGAGCGGCAACCAGCAGATACGGAATATGGATGTGAAACTGTCGTACAATATGGAAAAAATGTCTCTTCCTAATTTTGCTGCTTTAGAAGGAGGAATTTATGGAGGAAATGAGAGTTTAAGGAGTTAAAAGATTGGAAACTCATAAGTATGACTGTGCTGTCGGGGGTTTTGAGTCGGCACCTCCCTTTACAGATGTTTCAGGATGTTATGGGACTCATATCACTGCCAGGAGGCACTGTAGTATAGCCTGGATTCTTGAATTAGTTATTGTGATTCGGAATGGGCTTGTTGATAAATCTGGCAATGTATGTCGCCACATGATGGGACTCACAATATGTTTGAGATTCTGTTTGGGGGATGAGATACCACATTTTTCACAAACAGGAATATTCTGGGAATACAGAGAGGGAGTGAAGGGAGCGTTGATGGGATTGTTAGATTCATTAGTGTTTTGAACACGCACGCAGGAAACCAAATGAGCAGCAAATGCACAAGAATCCTGACATTCATCACAGTTGGCAGCAACCATATGTGACTGCATCTCATCACACAGCTTCCGCTTGTGGATCTTAGAAAAAACAACAAAAACACAAAAATACTAATTTTGACGTTGAAAGGGGTAAAGCCTCACCTGTGGAGGATTTCCTTTTGTAGGACACCCGTCTTCGACATTTGTTGTCATCGTCAGAATCAGCAGCTTGTGGGTTTGTCTAAAAAAAAAAAAAAAAAAGAAGAAAAAAGAGGATGTATGACCAGACTAAGGCATGCAAGATAAATAGCGTGGATGCATGCATGCAAGAAGTAACAAAAGCACACATACTAGTTAAGCCTGTCACATTTAGAGTGATGCTTGCTCCTACTGGTCTAGAATATAAAGCTTTTAAGTACAAAACTCTTTCCATTAAAAGCAATATTTATTCAACAAGAGGACATCAGAAACACAATTTGCCATAGCTTAATCTCCCGTTCCCTCTCTACTACATCTTCCTCCGATACTTCCATACTCTCCAGCTGTCAGAGTCAATAAAAATGCATTAAGTCGATAGCCTCCTCTCTTAACATAAATAAATAAATAAAATGATCACTCACTAACATGTGGATTCCCTCTCACATGCCACAGGCTGACATATCTTTCAGTTGCACTCAATACATCATAATTACAGCCTACATCACGTCCTCAGTAATATCCACCCCACCCTAAGTACTTGACTAATACGCACTATCTCTCATTCTTGTCCGCTAGCGAATGGCAGATTAAAAGAAAATGCCTAAATTAGTCATCACTCTTTTACTTGCTTTGTGCAAAACTGCAGAACTTCATTTTATATTCCAGTGTCGATCCAATTTCCAAAGATATCAAATATGTTGCGCTGAATTGCAGGGAAATGTGTATAAAATGATGCACAATGCATATAGATATAGTTTCTGTAACATGTAATGCTGCAGCTGTAAAACATTGTCAACTCGGGTTTGAATATTTCAAACCCAGCATATAGATGTGACATTGTTGTGCAATATGGAAAAATTTTCTAACTCTGAAACTACTAAAAGGGAAATTTTAGAGCAAAGAAAAGATAGCAGTGCTACTTACCTTGGCGTTGTCATCGCGGAGGTCAAAGGTCAACTCCAGGTTGGTCAGGAAGTGGTCGGCGAACTCAGGATACATGTCCAGCACCTCCAGGATCTCCTCCCTCTGGATGGTGTGGAGGTCGCAGTAGCTCAGCGCCCGCACGTCGGCGCACGACTTCCCCGGCTTGGCGTACAGGTGGATCATCTCACCGAAGATGTCATTCTTGCCTGAGGGGGAAGAAGGACGGAGGGCAGCAAGGTGAGCGGCATACAATCACAGTGCCTATCTCCCCTCGGATAATTAATCCCATAAGCCTTTTTACGCTTATCTGTTCCTGGCATTCTTATCGGGGAACAATGTTGGGGGCGAAAAGCAACGTTAACCTCTGTTAATTCATTCAGCTGCTGGTCGAACATGTAATTAGACGATACAGTATGCAATGACCTATTAAGTGACAAGCCACCTGGCACAAAATGGTGAAATGCAAAAGGGGCTAAAGGGCATAGGGGTCATCTAAAAAAAGGATTTACAGGATGCCAGTACGTGTACATGGAGGTCACACTGTCCATACATTCCTCTCTCTGTTTAGTCAGAAATGACCTACATGGGATGACCACGGGGTTTATTGTGTTCTCTTTAGTCTGAATTCACCAGAAGAGTGGCCACGGCTGATTGTGTGTGTGTGTGGGTGTGTGTGTGTGTGTTTGTACGAGGAGAGCGGTGGAGTTAGTGTGTCTTTGTAAGGCAAATCCAGCCAAGGCTTTCCACAAGACTTTATGCAATCTTATTAAGCCTTATAAATTATGAATATTTATAAATACTCCTATCTGTTCAGTTTGTTGTTGGTGTGTGCAGGGGAGCCAATTTGACGATAATTCATCATTTCCACCTACTTATAAATTCATGGTTTCTGCTGCTTTCATTGCATATGCTGAACTAATAGCAATTTGATGACTATCCTGTGGAACAGTGGAAGCAACAGCATGTGCATATTAGCGTGATGCACGACCGTACGGGAGTGGTAGTAGTGGTAGCCATGATAGTGTGGAAATAGAGTAATCAGCACTTCTCCAGCCATAGCAGGGCAAATGTGCTGAGCTGCTGTGAAACCTACTACCTCAACATCCATCGTGACCCTATTGTGTCATCAGTTTTGGCCAAACCTTATTGGCTGGGTGAAAAACAAACAAACCAAAAAAAAAAAAAAAAAAGAAAAAAAGAAAAAAACATGGCTTAACTTGGTGCACCTGCTGGCAGCTGGGATAAGAGGGAGAGACAGGCATGGAGATGGAAGGAGAGAGAGAGTGTGAGACAGAGAGGAGACGAGGAGGAGATTTACTCTGATTACATTTGGTGGCTGTCAATAATGCTATGCAGCTCAGCGGCTCCTGTCATCGAGCACTCCATCATAGTGAACTGACAATCAGATAGCATAATAAACCATCCTGTGAAACTCGCACCAGCTCCCTCTCCCTCTCTCTCTCTCCCCCACTCCCTCTCTCTCTCTGTCGCTCTGAGGCTCTCTTTCCCCCCTTTGTGGCTTTCCCTCTCTCCTGAATTCCTCGATCCGCCCCCCTCTTTCTCTCTCCTCTGTTCTTTCTCTCACATTTCATTCCTCTCCTTTCTACTCCGCCCACTTGCTCCTCTGTTGCTCCCTCCCTGTTTCTATTGTAATCTATCTCTATTTATAAGCTATCATGCTCTCCTCTTTTCATTAACGCATGTCCTCTGTTAGCCCTGTCCCACCACATGTCCTCCTCCGCTCCCTCCTGTCCTCTCCCTTCATCTCCGGCACAACTGTGCGGCGGCGGCGGCAATCACAGTGCTCTTTGAAGTAAGTCGTTAAGGACGCAGCCAATAGAGATCTCAGCTGCCAAGCGAGCCATGTCACAACAGAGCGGAGCCATCTTCATTTAGACAGCCCACCCGCATCTAATGGAGGTGAGCTTGGGCGAAGCTAACCAGGCTATGTAATGACAGGACTATTAGACGTGCCATGCTGCGGTTCCTCTGAGGTGCTGTCAGGCTCCTTACAAGCCCAATCAGATGAACTCCAACAGCCTCATTATAAATTTTGGGGTGTCTTGGCAACATCAGGGGATCTCAAGAGCCTTCTACCCCATGCAAGTGTGCACCTATTGTGGTAATGATGCAGTTTTTTTCAATATTGTGCTCAACAATGGGTTATGACAGCTCCTAAGAAAACCCTATAGCACGCATGATCATCATTTACAGGTGCAATAAACATATAAACATAGCATATCGGTAGGGGGTTTACAGGGTTCTTGATCGATGCTGATGACTAAGTGATTAATTTGCAAGGCGTGAAAACAAACTGATGTCTTTGCCTGCACTCTTTTTTTCTCACTCCATGGAATTTCAAGACATTTCCAACCCCCCCACCAAGCTACATTTTTAACAGCTAAATGACCAAGGATGGCGCTTGGAGTGAACAACTGATGCTGTAGGAGATTTTAGCTACAAAGACCAATAAAACTCATTCTTAAGCCAAAGAAGCAATAACAAAGCAGTGTTCTTATACTATTTTTTGAGGGTGGAAGTAAGTAAATACATTCACAATTTGGTATAATAATTGGGCATTAATTGGGTATTGGGTATTTTTTTTTAATCAGTAATTATTATTACTGACTTTAAAAAATTATTTTTTTTGCTTCAGTATTCTACTTAGCTGCATTTTAAACTGCACCCATTACAATGTACAAGGCTTTACTTTCTTTGTGAAATTTATTTTGTAATTTCAAATTTTTCCAACTAAAAGAATCTGGTCTGATCTCTGACATGTACTCTGAGTAAGCAGTTTTTTTTCTTATACTGAAGTAGAATATTTACATCAGTACTTTGACTTCTACTTGAGTAAAATACCAGCACAACAAAAGCACCTCTACTTCAGTATAACATTGCAGCACTCCTTCCACCTGTAATATTTGCCTGTAGTACTTTCAGATGCTTTTTGTTAACCAGTTGACTGATTTCTAACTGATTTTTTGCAACTATCATTTTTATCAATTACCTTATTTATTTTAATGCCCTTTTAAATGTTTTGATGCACTTATTTTTCCCACTTATTTCTTATTTTTCTATGTTCTTTTATCTGCTAATTTATAATGCCCTTTGAACCGTCAATGTGTACTGCATGTGAACTGTGCTGTATAAATAGACTTGCTTGCTGGCTGATGTTATATTGCTTTTTTAGGTGGTGTTTCGGTGCCTATATGTTGCTGTGTCTATGTATCTGTTTAAATGGCTACCTTATTTGTCTCTATTGTAATAGACTGGACTTTGTGTCAGTTGTGTTGTAGACCACCATAAATCACTGCTGCCTTTACTTTACTTTACTGGCCGGAGCAGTTTACTGACACTCCTAAATGAAACACTGTTCACATCTTGAGGTTACAGCAGACCCACCCAGGATGGCCACTACCACGTCATCCTTGAGGATTTCGATGGACCCGCGGGAGATGAAGTAAAGCACAGTGAGCACATCGCCGGAGTGGACCAGGGTGTCTCCAGGTGGAGCGTGGGTGGTCTTGAACCTCATGGCCAAGGCTCGGAGGCAACCTTTGGTGGCTCCGCGAAACGCCTTGCAGCCCTGGAGGAGGTTCTTGTTGAGGTGAAGGCAGATATCCGCCTGCAGGCACTCCGGGAAACCCTTCAGGACCTGGATGTGAAACAGGAGTCAAAGCAGACAGGAGGCTCTGTCAGACATGACATGGAAGCAGAAACGCTGTCAGTGCTGTGATGTGCTGAAGCTTTAGATGTATGAGTTTTGGGTTGGGATGAAGTTGCCGATCAGATTGAGTGGATTCCCAGAGAAATTTCGATACAATTGCCATCTGTGTTTCTTCCTTCTTTTCAAAACCTATACCCTGCAGCGGAAATAGACTGCACTGCCTGTCTACAGAAAAAATATATATTGTTTACTGTTATGATAAGAGACAAGACATAACATTTAGGGATTGGACCTTTCGCAGATAAATGACACCACAAACTCAAAACACAGATTTGACGTTTGCTGTGAAATATGTTTTCTTTCCTGTTTGTGATAGTTTGACACATTTCTTGAGGAGTCTCGGAGCCTTCATGTGCTGTGATGATAAAACTACTCTTTCAACCATGATCTGTTATATAAGGCCGTAAACTAAAAGCACATACTCAGTCTTGTCTCCAAAAAATGTCAGTTTATTCATGATTCCTCAGTACTCTGGCCCATAATCTGCTATACAACGTCAAAAAAAGAACATAAAGGAAAAATAAAACAAAATGCCAATCTTGACTCATCCACAATCAGATTAGTCAAGGATTATTGACTTACCTCAAAACTGAGTTAGCCTGGCAGATCATTGAAAATACAATGAGAAAATATTTGGGAAAGTGCTTTAGTCTTTTTAACATTTAACATTTAATTTAACGTTTAACATTTTTAACATCAAAACCGTGACTTTTAGGAGAGGAGCTTTCTAATGCATATTTATAGATTATAATGTTAAACGTTAACACTTACCCTTTAACGACAAAGATACTGGCATAACAACTAATGTTGCTCTAACATAATGTGAACTTACTGCAAATACTGACCATTTTTTTTTTTTACATTAACACCATAACAGACACTGAAAGGCAAGGAGAGGGCTTCAAGGACACAAAGGGGACAGTTGAAAAAAGAGCACATTTCTTATCCTTTGTCATTTTCACATTGAATAAAATGTGCTAATGACACAAGCACTGCAGAAATGTAGACTTGAGCTGCTTTTCTTGCCTCTGACAGGCTTCTTTTTTTGTTGCCTGGTAGAACAAAGGCTGATCAGTCGATTTGGAAAGGAAAGATTGAACAACATTTGGCAAGTGCAGGTGCCACCGCGGAGAGCATACAGCCAAGCCTCCCACAGTGGGAGGGAAACCTGGCAGTGCCCGGCGAGGCTGTGCCCACTTCCACAGGCGTGATTCACTCAGTCTCTGGTACCAGATGAATATCATGGGGTTGTGTTTGAATACATAGATTTCATGCAAAAGCGACCTTTGAGGCAGGCCACATGCAAGTCTATCAACGATAGACAACTGTGGCCTGTAAAGAACATTCAGTGTTTTCTATCTGCTGGACTGACCGGCATGCACTGAGTAGATACTGTGAATCCACCTATGATCACAAGTGGTTTGTACAGTATGGTTATGTGTTCATGTACAGTATGATTATGTGCAGGAAGTTAGGTAACATGTCAAAAGAAACTGAGGGAGCATGCCCTCAAATCACATGCACTCACACTTTAACGACATGGGGATCTGTTAAAACGTTAGACTAATGCTATGTGTCATCTGTCACTGTATATATGTACAGTGTAGCTAAAGGCTACAGCTCACAGCATTCCACTATTAGCATCAGACACAGCTATAATGAGGCTCGACTACAGAGGGACATTCATATTAACATCAGTTCTGGTAACACATGTACCTCCTGCTCTTACCAGAGTGGTGGGGTCATTCCATTTGACATGAGGCAGACATGGAAAAGACAAACTTATATAAGTACCATGAACAGTATCATGATGAGACAAGCCAGCATTACTGCCCTGCAAAGCGCAGGAGCGGTAACCATGGCTTTCATTCAGTTAGTGGCTATGATTAAACATTGCACAGTATAATCATGATGAAAACATTATACTATGCCAGTGACGTAGCAAGACCTTTCAAAGTTGATGTGGTAAGAGCGCTTTCGGGGACAAGATAGTTTCAAAACAACAAAAGTCTGACAAATGAAAAGTACATGTGAGAGAGAGAGAAAAGCAACAGATGTCTTTTTAGTTGCAGTTGTGAAAACATAAGGCAGCGCCCCGTCCTGACAACAACAGCAGTGCGCATGCCTCCTCTCGTACCATATTCATGTCTATGCCGTTGGTGTACGTCCAGGCGTGTTGGAAGTACTCCTCCAGCCTCTGCCTCAGTGGGTTGGGGATCTGGTGGAAGCGGATGAATTCTTTGACCCGTAGCATTTGGAGGTGGTACCTGGCCGTGCCCGAATACAACCTCTGGATGATGGCTGACACATTCCCAAAGATACTGGCATACATAAGAGCTGGGAGAGATGAGAAGCCACACGAGTGAGCATCGACTAGTCTTGTGGTGTTCATTAATCCTGCCATTGCAAAATTCCGGGTAAAGATGCAATCAGATCACAAGCTTTGAATTACAAGGTTGCATATTATGCGGTCCGAGATGTTTGGAGATACTAGCATTAAAGGTTTGAAATCCTGCAGCGGCAAAAAAAAAAAACAAAAAAAAAAAACTCTATAATAAAACATGCATTTTAAAGTGATAATCTGGGAGATCTTCATTTTTTGGTGATATCTTTGGAGCTACAAAGTCGTTGCTGCACTTCAGAGATCTCTTGTCAGTCACAGTGCTGATGCCAAGAGATCAACAGTTTCTGTTGCTGGAGTTTTGAGTTTCTCTTTTGTTTGTCTGTTCACTCACGGTGGCCCTCGCTGTTCATGCTAACTTTCTGGTTCTTTTTCTATTTATTCCCATGCCCAAGTGCCTCCAATCACAGCCTTGTGTCTTACTGTAAAATCGACAAGTGCGAGGGCTCGCTCGCAAACTTTTCGGAGCCCTTTGTTCACACTTTCTGAAAGATGGCAATCCTGCTGACTTTGCCTGAGGGAGACGTGTTTTAAACATCCATGTAAAATGGGCTGAGGAATTTTTCTCTGAAAAGACCTTCCAGACACTGGATATTTACAACAGCAAATGTAAAAGCTTTCATGACCTGGGCATAGGTTTAACCACTATTGCATTATATCAAACTATAGAAAGTAGCGGAACTGCTATTTTATTTACATTTTTTTAAATATCTATACTTAGCCACATTGTTGTAGAACTGCATTATTTTTTGCTGCACCAGATATCATTGCAATGGCAGTGTTATGAACAGTGTTATGGGCAAAATGTATAATACAAGCATAATTCAAACAGAAAAACTTGTCAGAAACCACGATTGAATAAATGGTTATGAAAATGTATTTGGCAGTACAGGTTCTGCTCTCCAGGGTGTGCATGAACTCCGTGTATGAACCCAAGCAGCATGCTAATTATTTAGCAGGGAGTGCAATCAAACCACCCAGGGGTATTCAAAACAGACTGCAGCATATATTACTGAGGTATGGAGGATACATAATTTCAAGAGACAAACCTGCAGAAACATACACCCGCAATTATATTCATTAATAAAGAATCAGAACAAGAGGAGGCTGGGAAGATGGAGAGATAAAGCAGCACAATCAGTCAACAAGTAAACCAGTGTTTAGATCAGTTGATGATCAGCTGATGCAGAGTGCATGACTTGTGTGTCCCGCCTGGACCAACAATGCTTCATTTATCCTCAATATAATGTGGAGCCGTGATAGTATAACTGGCAAGCCAGAGTAAATTCACAAATCCTATTATGCTGTTTCTCAGTGCAAGGATGTTACTCCATCAGATTAAGGTACATGGACAAATTAATCTCTGTTAAGAGAGCCAGTTTTTCACGCACACACACACTCACGCGCACACAAAAAAACCCAGCCTGATTGTCGGATTTCCCTTATTCCCCTCTAAATGAAATTGTATCATTTTCAATTAAGTTGTTGCTGATTATTTTAAATAAGATGATCAGTTTACAGTGTCAACACATTAACCCCTCGCCAACCCCCAACCCACACACACACACCTCCCCAACTCTCCTAGCTTCACTCTACATTCACAACAGTAGCCAGAGCCGGTCCTCTCTCTCTCTCTCTCTTTTTTTTTTTGGTCTGCACTTGCTGCATGCAGGTAAAAAAAAAAAAAAAAACCTGCCGTAGTGACTACCAATGATAAAAAAATATTCAACTATGCAGCCACCACTGAGATGAAGAGGTAACAGGGTGCACGTAGATGACTGAGAACCTGAGAAAACTTCAGAGTTTGATGTTTTGACATGCAAAATGACCAGACTCAAAAATGCCTGCCCAATATGGGGATTATTTTTGCACAATGCCAGCAAGTCAAAAATCCTGCCTAGCATGGCTTTAAGTGCTCTGAACTTTCCCTTCTCACAAAAAGCCCCAGATTATGGAGAGTCTGAGATAAACAGGGTTACACTGTACTACAAAATTATGCACTGCGGGTCAGCTGTCACTCACATCCGATGAGCATGACGCAGATGGAGAAAATCTTCTCAGAGTTGGTGTTGGGGGAGACATTCCCAAAGCCCACGCTGGTCAAACTGCTGAAGGTGAAGTAGAGTGCGGTGACATACTTATCTTTGATGGACGGGCCCGAGCTGGGGTCGCTGTAGTTGTACTTTTTTCCTGCAATAATTACAAAAATTTGAAATATATATGGAATGAGATTATAACTAACACAAGTTGAGCCTTTTGTGAGTTTGATATTAAAATGTCTCTTCACATAATTGTGGCATCCTTAATCAATATATCTGTGTATTTGGTTAAAACCTTTTTTTTTTTTTGAATATGATAAAATAACAGATAAGCAACACAGCTACCAAACCAACCTATGGACACGCCCAGGTTGTCCAACCAGCCAATCTTGTGCTCCAGGTAAGGCTTCTCCACGTTGCCAATGGCGTACCAGATACAGGCCAGCCAATGGGCGATGAGGGCAAAGATACACATGAGCAGCATGAGCACGGCGGCACCATACTCCGAGTAGCGGTCCAGCTTGCGGGCTACACGCACCAGCCGGAGGAGACGGGCCGTCTTCAGCAGACCAATCAGAGTGGTGGTCTAGAAAACACACACACACGCACATACACACAAATACAGAAATATAGTTACCACTCAGCTACGGCATCTTGAAAAAACATGCCGGTCAAATGCCATTCAATAACAAGATGTGTCTTATTTTAAAGGAATAGATCATAAAAATACAAAAAGGGAAAAAAGAGAGATATTTTCCCATGTACCACTTGCACAGTCAAGATGGTTTCAGTGTGATTTGGTGAGGTTTCCACTCTTCCAGCAAACTGTATCTATCCTCCAAAAATGAGAATGAATTAGAGGTGGATGGATACAGTTTGTTGGTGTCCTTTGGCAGGAAACAGTTCCCAACAAAACTCATCACCCCTGAGGGCTGTGGATTTTTCTGAGTATCTATTTGGAAAGAGTTTTTCACATGTACATTTTTTTATGTTCTGAGTATCATAAATAAATACCCATCTTGTCCCATTATACTTGATACACTTGATATACCAAATGACATTTCCCACTCACAAGGGGTATCTTTTATATTTTGGTTGAACTGTTCCTTTAAAATGTAATAAATAAATAAATAAATAAATAAATAAAATTTTTTTAAAAAGCATACGGGTAATGTGATGTCTTTCACATTGGGGATTTTGAAAGTTGGGAAATTCTGAACTTTTATAGCAGCTTCCCCCCCTCAAGCAAATCAATGCATTTTTTAAACATCAGAACAAATTAGGAATTTGCCCTTTAATTATAATGCCCCCATCAGGCCAAATACCATATTTTTTAAACGGTGGAACACAGTGTAAAGATGCGTCATCTCTGCAAGTTTTGCCAAAAATTACACAAGCAATGCCTGAGATACCATTTGAGTCACGTTTTCTGTCCCCACGTGGAGGAAAACAAGACGCCTTCAGTCAAGCATGCCGCCGTACGCATGGTAAACAACCTTTTCCCAGCAATCAAGCAAAGTGAACAAGCTGTTTGTCTTCTTTCATTGCCTGGATGTAGGGTCAGGGTCAAGAGGAAGTTCAGCTGAGGATTACTGATTGAAAAACATATGTAGATGGGGACTGCTTAATCTTATTCACCAGCCACATGTCCTATACGGTAGCTTGGAACTGAACTTGAGACTGGATCGCGCCCTACTGGATCCTTCCTGCAGGCGTAAACAGATCTCACAGTGTCAACCCAACTTGACTGACTAAGAGATAGTCGATAGCAGCGTTGCTCCCCGTGGCGCTGCAAAACATGAAAGTCACTATGGAACTGGCTTCTGGCGGAACAGATTGGCATGCAAATAAGCGTATGAGAGAGAGGCAGCGTGATTCATCTATTGGCTAATGATGAAGGGCTATTGAATAACAGCAAATGACGATGGCAAAATTAGCTCTGAAAAGCGAAACACCAGTGACTTGGAGCCTTTTGTAAAAAGCCTCGAAGAGCTCCCAGCCCAGTCGCTGGGGAGAAAAACACAGCATCTAAGAAATGCACGTGGACACACACAGGCACACACACACCCGCAGACTTGTGTGCATACAATACACACACAGACACACAGACACACACACACACCGCCTTCTGTTCTGTTTAATTCAAAGCACTTTAATCCTCCCGTCTCCATTTTCTAGCCTGACTAAATTAACACACAGACTGAGGGAGGGGAGGTGGGGAGAGGAGAGCAGCATACAGCCATGATACAAGTCCTGATCTATTAGTGTCGCACAATCTGTAAACACAATAAGTGAGACTTAGAGAATGCTAATAGGTCCTTCCACTCCCTAACTCACCTGACAATTATCCTAATATCCTTGGGGAAAATCATTACCCACCACCTCCTAAATCAATTGTCTGTCCTCATGTCTACGCTTGCTTATTTACTCCAACACCTTGTTTACAGGTGAGAGTAAATATGACACTGCTTACTCCAGGTATTAAAAGCGGTGAGGGGATTTTTTTTTTTTTTTTTTTTTTTTTTTTGGAGGGGGGATGATTTATGAGCCGATGGTTGTCTCCGTCATGGTGGGTAAAAGTGCTGTAGCGCCTTCTGATGGATCCATTATAGAGCCTCCGTCCTCCCAATCTCCCCCCTAAATCACTGCAATCATTCACGGCTGAGCTCCCAGCCAGCGCGCCCTTCCAGCAAGAACTGAGAGAACAGAGGATGAATCATATTTAAACAGAAAAGCCCTAAATTATCTCATGAACATATTTTTTTTTGAGAGCATGCGCTGCCTCCGGAGCAGTGCATGCTGACTCTCACGAATCGTGACCCGTAAGGACGACACCGCACACATATAGTTTGGGAAGGTCGTATCGCGATGCCCACACATGTTGATTAGAATCTGGGCTTACAGTAAGTCGGAGGGGTTTGGGGCTGAGGAGTGGCACTAAAGCTTCCATTAGCAGCCAGCTGTATACAACATATCCGCCGGATATCTTGCTGGCCATCTGCCTCCTTCCCTTCACAGGCTGGCCTGGCCATTTTAAAACCCCATGAGTTAAACAAAGTTCATCTAACCTTCTGATAGTGTGTACATAAAGACACATCAAGACATAAAATATTCAGGCTGTTCTCATGTGAACTTCATACTTACACTTAGGAACAGCAAAGGCACTACAGTTTTTGTATGATAATCCAGGAAACAAATAAATAAATAACTAAAACATGCTTTGACATTGAAACTGTGCACTGGAAAGTAAAGGCATGAGGGCAGGGATGGTATATACCTACTATTTAAATTCTAGGCTTTAAAATGAAATATACGCTCCAGCAATGATTGTCGAGAGGTGCAGCCAAAAAACAAGACACCCAGCAACTGAGCCTGATAACTTAAAAAAAAGTCATTTTTTTTTATCTTCTGAAATTTTGTCTATTATTAGCCACCGTCATCAACCTAACATTCAGCCTTTGTTTTGGAAATTCAAATCACTATCACCACTTTTTAGTGGTGTTTTGTGGAATACCCTCCATGGGGGCGAGGGAGGCACGTCACCACTGACATTAAAAACCAACTCATGTTGTTGAAATCAGTAAACTCCATCATGGCATTTTAGTCGACCGCCCTTCCTGAATTAGAAAGAGGTTTCTGCTGTGATTTCCCCCTTTGAGCTTTTCAGGTCTTTCTAATTTAGCCATGATGCTTAATTTGACCATAGACATAGCAATGCCAGTGCATAATGTCTTGAAAGGTATCCTGCGAACACTGAATGAGAACACATGGAAATATTATCCTTTCATCCATTACTATCCTAACCCTATGGTAGATATGCTGTGTATAATACAACAACAACATATAGGCAAACGGGTGACAAGATTGGGTTTTCATTATAATAATATAATATTCTCTCACCAGGATACAAGCAAGCCTGATGAAGCGAAGCACAAAACGTCCTGCTTGCCATGTTTTTGACTTGCAAAAAATGTAGAAATAAATAGCTTATTGATCAAGTGGGTTTAGAGCTTTGTTGGTGCGCGGCAAGATATTTTGCCTTTATCAGTTCCTATTTCTTTTCACTTGCCTGTCTCCATTAAAAGGTCAGAGGTCAGCGTCGGCTACACAGCAGCAGCCCTGGAGCTGGCAGGGATTCAGTGCCTTGCTCTGGGACACTTCAGTAGGGTACGTTCTTGAACCAGCCCTCCAGCTGGTCGCAGCAATAGTCATATTTCTGCTACATAATGTAACCACAACATTTTCTGGCTTGTTCACCAGACCCAGAGAGACAACAAACAGTTTGTACACACCTAAAATCCCTTTGAACATTATCTTCTGAGCGAATAGTTGTGGGAGGCTTTAAAAAAACAACAACTCTGTGTGTCTATTCTAGCTGCACTCACAGCTTCAACAGGACAGAAGTGAGTTTGAGGGGGCTGCTTGTTACACTGAATCTGCCTCCTCTCTCTTCTTTGTTTAGCACAGCCGGTACTGCAGGTAGCGGCCTGCTTTGACCAAAGGCGAAACAATGCATATTTTACACTCTGCTGACGAGAGAAAGTGTTTGAAAAAAAGTTTGGGTGTGATGGAAAAAAAAAAAATTAGAATTGAATAAAGCACCTTTCATTTGCATATGAAACACATAACGGGAAATCAACCGTAAAAGAAAATGTGTGCAGGTGTTTCCTTTGAGCTTCAAAAGTTCAGTTAATATTTGTGAGCATAAACAGCTCCCCGCCAAGGTTAGGGTCCAATCAATGCCAATGTTTGATATTAGCGAGGGAAACGACTTCAGTGACAACAAACAGGAAGCGGACGTTGAGGCCTCAGGGACTGAGTTGCTAATTTATTGCTGCACACCAAGTGAGCTTTACCTCATATGGTTGTTTAAGAGTTATGAGCCAGAAAATCTATTCATATCCTAGGAATATCACCTTGGGTACTGTCACATCGGCCATAAAGTTGCATACTCTGAAGAGTAATTTGATGACATGTTGAATCAGGAGCTTACCAGTTCACAAATCAAGACCAACCTGCCCAAGATCAAATAACAAGACTTTTGAATTTCTGGTTTGGGGTGGATTTTCACATCAAGCCCTGATAATTTGCAATAACCTCAGATGGACACAGTCAGATTCAAACAGTGTGTGCAAGTGGATGTAGACCAAATAGGCAAATAATGTCTTATCAACAGGACATTGATATGAAAATGAGTACAAGCCCAGATGGATCTTCTAAGTAAATTCAGCACCACGACATTTTACTATGCTTGCCCGTCAGCAGAGATGAAATCTTACACCGACTAGAAAAAATTTAAACCTGCCATGTTTCTAATGACATTAGCAAAACTGTGACATTTTGTTGAAAACGGTTTCTAGGCAACCAAGGCGCAACAAAGGTGCACGAGATTAGGTCTAAAAATAGCCGCTGTCTCTGCACAAAGAGCTAAAATAACACACCCCAAAAGAAAAGAGCTAAAAATGTTCCTGGCAGTGTCATTTCAAGTTGTTGCTTTTTTCTTTTTTCTTTTTATACAGGGACTAAAATTATGAGAGGAAGAGCCAAAAATAAAACATTTTGTCCCTTCACTGAGTTCTGCTCTCTCTGACGCTGATGTGCTTTGGACACATGCTGTAACGAGAACACACACTCTGTCACTGCGCCATTCATCTGGTTGTATGACGAGGACATACATCGTGCCGCGGCGTCGCTCAGCTGTCTGCTCTTTTTTCTCCACCTGCCACTCACTGCCAGCCTCTAGCCCTGAGCTCCCTCACAGGACCACACACCTAATGGTAAATAATGACTCGGCAAACCAACAGACTGACATTGGGGCCTCGCCCCCAACACACACAATCATCTGTCTTTTTTTTTTTTTGTGCAAAAGCTTTTTTTCTGGGGGAAATGTTACATCATGCATCCTGACATCTGGCATTTTCACACGTTTTGGCAGATCAGTTGCTCCTTCTCTACAGGTTTTGCTTCTGTTTTTCTTAATTTAAAGAGAAAATTAAGACAGTATACCCTGGGTCAAACAGCATCTGCTAACTATATTAATTAGTACTTGTTAGAAAGTATAAAGTATTAATCTTTGTTTTAACCTGCATTCTGAGTGGGATTTATCACCCGTCTGAATCAGCCTCAATCAGCAAGTTAAAGTTTAAACAATTATATGAAAATACTTGAACGTGAATTGGGAGTATTTTACATTGTGAAAGATTATTTCCAAATTGAATCTGGCCTATTTGTCTGTATGCTGAAGCACAAAAGAAAGCATTCCAGCAGACGTTTGTGCTGAGTTTTGGCATCCTTTGATGCTCACATTTCCTTGCACCCTCTAAACCTCTCTCTCAGAGCATTAGATAACTTAGTAAGCCATTTCCCTCCGATACACAGGAACAAAATAGTTTCTTGCAGGCAGAGTGGTTAGGGAGGCTGAGACCTTTTAACTGATTTGGATAGCCCTAGGCCTTCCAGTCTGGCTGTGATGAGGAGAGAGCGGAGGGAAGCAGATGTGACAACCCAGCGTCAGATTGGGTTAGTGGTCTAAACACTCAAGGAAATAACACAGGAAAACTACTGCTGGAGCTGCAGCCTCGCATGTTGTGACTCAGGAATAATCAAGGAGGCAGTGAATTTGATCGGCTTCACTGTGGACATTCTTACTGAGATCTGGGTGCAGAAATGATCTCACTGGTGGAGTGAAATCCCAATGGGGGAAGTCAACAGAACAACAGTTCTTCTGGCTGATTAAGCCAAGTTTAAAAGGCAAGTTTAAAGGGGAAGATAGCTGCACTGCAGAAAACAGTTTTTTTGTGCTATCAATTGAGGTTTAATAGATGATTGGAGTATATCCATGTTCCAATAGCCCTATAAGGTCCTATATTACTACAATTTTTTGTTGCTTTTTTTTTTTTTTTTTAAAGTGAAAAGCTCCATGTTCCCTCATTCCTTTGTTCCCTCAACAAAAAAATCAGAATAGTGCATATGCCTCTCGTAGATTAATAATGTATAATGTGATAGCATGTGTTGAGTAAATTATATCTGAAATGGTGTTCATGAATAAGCTGTTCCCAGAAATTGTTATTTAAACACATTTGTGTCATGCACTGGACATGTACAATCAAAATATGCAAAACATATAGATGCTTTTCTTCCTCTTTATAGCCTAGTAAGGGAACAAAATATTGAAAGAATAAGACTGAGGAAATTATATCAGAGGAACTTGGGCCCTGGGAACAATGCACCTTGGAAACATTGGGTGGATCCCCACAACCCTGGCATGGTTGGATTCAGCAGAAGATGCTGAAAATATACATGTAAAACGTGTATGTTTAAAACTGCAGGAACAAACACACTGAGTGGCCTATCACTGGATTTCACTTTCTCTGTGGCTGGGCACGTAAACCTTGTCCAACCTAGCAACAGTAACAAAGGGGGGCGGCACTTAGGATTTAATAATTGATTGCCCTATCTCACCTCATCGGATCCTGAGCCAAAAATTAGCAGGTCGAAAGGGATGGCAGCCACCATGTCGATGAGGAACCAGCCTTTAAAGTAGTGGATGGCAATCTTGGCTGGGTGGCTGACCACCTCCTCGTTAGCGTTGACATAGGTGGTCCTGAAATTGATGAGGATGTCCACGATAAACATGATGTCCACAATCAGGTCGACCACGTTGAGCGGCGAGCAGGAGTAGCCGCACTCTCGCCTCCTCTGCTCCTCGATGTCATTGAGGAGGAAGGCAGCAGAGTAGGGTGTAAAGATGGCCGTGTAGATGACCAGCAGCAAGATCAGCCAGTCCCATACAGCCTTGAAGGGGCTATAGTGGAGGATGGTCCATTTATCAATCCGTGGGGTCTGGAGCTTATACTCTGGCAGCACGTCTGCTCCCAGTGAAAGAACCTGGGGAGGAAAGACAGAGAATAAATCAATTTACTCCAGTGAAGTGAAGTCAACGAAAAAAAAAAGAGGATTCATTTCACCGGCACTGGTTCAATTTGTCATCCGCCTGCTCTCCACTACCTAAAATACTGCACATTCGCAGGAAGCAGTGCGAAAATATGGTTTTTGCTGCAGGGGCATGTTTTGCACTAAGTGCCTCGCTTGAAGGTGCAATGTTGGTGTTCTTAGGAAAGCAAAACGATGCCATGACTCCGTCTCTTCATAAAATACCTCTCTTAGATACACAAACATCAACTCACATTTAGGTTAGGATCTTGAATAGCAAGAGAACCTTAAAAAATCTGCAAGAAAATCAAGTTTAATTCAGGAGGCTGTGACTATCGTCTTCACTGTACATAAGTATGCTCTAGCATTTTAATGCTTTTGCGTTCAGTTGCACAGTAGTAAGAGGCATTACACTGGAGCATATGACTTAAAATCAGGCTCAGTAAAGCTTATGTTTTGTGATGAGTAATATTGCTGAAGGAACGGAAGTTCGGCAAGATGACTGCACAAGTACTGTACAGTATATACAATCCTAATACAGTTCAGCTGTGCTAACTAAATGAAAATCTTGGGCAAGCAGATTACTGAAGGCATACGTTACCCATCCCCCAGAAGAAATCATTGATGCGGTAAGTGAAAGATGAAATAAAAGGGGGGGAAAACTGCTTCTAGCATAATGATTTGAATTCTAACTATGCATTAAACATTTCTTGTGCATATCTTACACTGGCAGACTCTTTCATATCACTGATCTTGTTTCATAACCTTGAGAAAATCTTTAGATTATAGCTCCAGTTTTGGGAATCCTGAAACCTTGTTAGATCAGCTGTGAGGCAAAAATATCTGGGGAAGTTGTGCAATGTTTTTTTGGCTTTGAAAAACTGGAGACAGAACACAGCGTAAAACAGCTGCAGGTAAGAAAATCACCTCCAAAAAGCATAACATGAGAAACGATTGTCCTCGCGCAGTGTTTTGCATCGTGACATAATGCATTCTTGCGAGCTTGGATGACACCATCACCATCATTATCCCTGTTATTCCAGTTACCATACTGTAGAAACCCAGGTGACTTTTAACATCAATATTACAGCAGTCATGGACCATTTCAGATAAGTGCCTCAATGACACAAAGGTAATTATAGTACAGGCAGTGGATACATCCATTCATCTGACTACCTGACACTTCTATAGCTGGGAATTTTCGGGCCGTGGCTCTTTCACTGCAGAGTGTCATCATTCTAAGGAGGAAGGCTTTGGGAGAGGGACAGGTAAAATGCATAAACAGCAAGAGCAGAGAGGCAATTACTATGTGGTCCTGAGTCAGCGAGCGAGAGAACAAAACAGAGGAGAAGAGCCTTAAATGAAGGCTGTGCATCCATCGCCACTTGCACGCCCCTTTCCGTCTGCCCTGGTCACCCTCTTAACCCCTGTGATTGGGAGGAGAGGATGGAGGGATAGAGGCATGATAGGGAGGCAGTGGAGTGACTGCAGGGGGAAAGGCTGAAGTGTTAATAATTGAATCGGTTATTAGAAACTCCTGCCCTCTATGTGATGACGGGTCAAACACTGTGACCGTTTGGCTGACCCTTTGATATGGGGTAACCTTTTAAATCGATCATGAACCAAAGGACGGACAGAGAGAAAGTGTTTAATTATTCATCAAGCTGGCTACTTCATTAAAAGCGAATGTCTCAAGCGGTTATTTCATTAGGGTTCCGTCTTAACCTGTAACTGCTGTTGACATTCACCTAACCGCATAGATTTCCAATTTCTGAAATTGATTGCTGTTTGAAATGGGTGTAAAAGATATACCTACACAAAAACACACACCAAAACGTACATACTGTAAATACAAATATCCAGAGAAACCTAAACATGCCTGACTTTCTTTTGGGGATCAGTTAAATAAATCTCACCTTGTCTCATTATGTTACACATGCAAAACCACCGACAGTCTGTTCCAGTGCTGTGCATCACACAGTCTATAATCAATAATGATGATACGAAAAAGATGGTAACTCTGCACTAGACCAAAAGCTCTCAGCATGCATGGATACATTACCCCACAGCCTGCTAGGAAGCCTGGGAGGAGTCAGCTGGCAGACTGACAGTTCTGGATTAACGTGTTGTGGCCAATCTGTTTCTAAATAAAAGATCCCATCTTAATTATTTAACACACCTACTGTAGTTATCTGCACTTGGCGCAAATGAACTCTCTCTTGTGGGATAATGGAAGGCTCATTCCATGTTTGGCTTGGGTTCAAACACTATGCAAATGAGCGTTAGCTTTCTCCCTTCTCCGGTTCTTGTTGGTCTGCGCTGTCAGGCCTGGAGTATTATTTATAAGAGCGGAGTGTTGTTTCATGTTTCTGAGGCTGATCACGTGGCCCTCCGCACAGCATGCCGCTTGACGTTACGATGCAAACAGATGCTAACAGATGCACATGCCACTGGCTTGATTCAGCAATCATAAGGGGAAGTGCCTCAGTCAGGGGTTCTCCTCCAGTGTCCCCGCCCCATGCCAAGAGATGAGGTATCTCACGCTGAAGCTGCAAATAACCCCAGGAGATCTGAATTTAGATATTCTAAATGTACATGCAGGCATCTAAGAATTTCAAATGTGTGCATGAACAGTATGTACTGGGGCATTCGCAAAGTAAGAAATGACATGTGAGCTTTAAGCCTTCTCTCCCTCCTCAGTTGATGGGTTTCCTGGGTCAATCCTCCATCTGCCTGTGGTAGCTGTGAGGTGGCCAAGGCCAGGGGAGAACGTGTCTGTTCTCATGCCTTGATCACGGCTTCAAACAGACTCAGAGGAGAGAGTCAGTTTCTAGACATCTGCTGCTGCATTGTGAACCTCACAGTCAGGTGGGTGGAGAATTGTTCAGAGACCGAAACTGTGGATAATGGGGATGCACTGCACCCCCCCTTATGCCTTATCTATCTATTTGTTACCACGGTAATTGTGATGTTTAGCAGCATACAGCAAGAGAGAGAGTTGGAAGAGTTAAATGCCATATGCTGATTAACAAGCTGTGAGGGAAGAGGGTGGGGATTGTTGAGGTCTCAATCGTACAGGACAACCTAATAATGTGCATGTAGCTGCATGCATTTTATAGGTTATTTTCAGACAAGATAATAACTGTATACAAAAGGTTGGAGGACAGGTATTTACATTGTGACAGTACAGTAGTGTCTTGTCTATTAACTTCAGGATCCAGACCGAGTATTAGGTTCTCAGTTCATTTCCGTGTCAAACAACTTGACCTCCAAACACATTTGATTTCATTCAGCGTACTGCTAGAATGCACTGAAGCGTGTGCATGCACACACAAAAACACACATACACACAAGCGCACACGTACACACATTGCCTTATTACAAAGCACAGGGTGCACTTAGTTTCTGTGGCAACACCAAATGGGTTTTAAGGAGGAGTCCTCTAGTCCAGACTGTGCTACACAAGTCCATTAGAGCCACATAACAAGCCTGCCATGTCCTCTATTTAAGAAGTACTTGACCCTAACAGAGGATGAAGAGGTCAGTGGGATGCTCTGTGGTCTGCTGTGTTCCTGCCCCTGGGTACAGTCTTGGGCCTTCGGGTGAGGTTGTCCTTCAGTGCAAATGGGGGTCAATTTGTGCACCCTCTATCCGTTACACCATTAATGGGGAAAATGTAAAACTGAGACATGATCGGTGCTTTGGGGCAACTCTGGCTTACCCATGGGTATACATTAACTTACAGTTGCTGCTTACTCTCTCATGTTTCTGAGCTCTGGCAGGGAAGGTGAGAACGACCTCTAACCCCGTCCGTAACTCAAGAGATGTGGCCCAAGCTCTGGACACTGTCTGGCAGGGGTAAGAGTATCCCTGATTACCCACTGCAAGTGATGGACACCTTGGCTGTTTTACGTATTCAGACCCCATGAGGTTCAATTAATCATCCTGGAGCGAGACGCAGAGGGCAGGTGGAGGGAGGCAGGATGCAATGCGGGCGCAATCTGCTGACTTTATTGGCCACTCAGTCTGTGCTCCCAATGTGCAATGTGTGATGATAATGAATGATATTTTGATGAATATTATTATTGAATTCCAATGTCTTTCCACTCCACTCTGC
The DNA here is from genome assembly GCF_902150065.1 of Myripristis murdjan. Lineage (NCBI taxonomy): Eukaryota > Metazoa > Chordata > Actinopteri > Holocentriformes > Holocentridae > Myripristis > Myripristis murdjan. The sequence goes on from NC_043981.1 coordinate 10,468,072, forward strand.
ACGACTTCAAATCCCTGGAAATTATTTGGCTGGGGCTGATTGATGGAATGAATAATTTAGAAATGTAAACGAATGTAATAATTGCTAAAAATGAAGTTGCACTCCTGTCAGTGTTCTTAACCGATCATTTGTCCCAATGCCAATCTGTGCTCAAAAGCAAAGAGTTAAGTCAGCAGTGCAAACACTGTAAAAAATACTTACTCACAGGTAATGGCTTTCATAGTCTGAAAGGTTCTCCTCAAATCAGTAAAATGTTATGCATGGTACATGAAGAAAAAAAATTTAAAAAACAAGGAAGATCAAGACGAATTGCTAATTAGGCTTTCTGTTTATTAAAGAATTAGCCATGTATTATGGGGATTTGAACATGGGCCTTTGACCAAGCTTGCATGGCTCAAACTACCTGTTTTATGTAGCGTCCTAAAAGGTATATGTAGAGCATTTGAGCATGGTTCTATGACTGTAAGTAGTAGTGCCATTGTTTTATTGTGGAGCAGACTAGTCTACTGTAACCTCATTCCCAGGCTTTCTCCTCCGTACAGACTAGAAAGCTTGGAGAAAGATCCCCAGTTATTGTGGAAATAACTGATCTCATTGATCTCCCAAGGTGTCCATCTCAACAGAAAAGTGAAGCTTGTTAACAATCCCTGTGATTTATACAAATCTTTTCAATAATGTGACCGAATATTCTCTCAGAGAGCTCCATATTTCACAGACGACTCCTTTTTCTCCCTCACCCCTTCCTTCAAAAAATGTATATGTGAGACAGAAACCCTTGAAATTCTCCCCAGCTGATAAAACCAGATGTCTAAGGAAATACAGGGCACTTCATCAAGGCTAAGTCTACTGGTTTAGCAGGTATTTATGCATGACTACTCAGAATATCCTGGATTACTTATCGTATCCACTTGGACATCAAATTTAAAGACTTTTCAGTGAATGTCAAGATAGTGTTAGTATCTAAAAGGGATTCAAAGTCACGTTGTCTAGGGGGTTGGAATCTGCTGGGTGTAATCAGCTATATTTTCTGTTTGATTTGATTTGATTCCATTTGGGTGACAAAGGGTCTTTATGACTCACCAAATTGACATTGGATTACTTAAAATAGTTAACAAGGGCTGGCACTTTCTGGCAGGATTTTTCATTTGAATTCAAGTAGATTTCTTGCCTAGCTGATGCCAGCTGACTGCAGGGAGCTGTCACGACTAGTCTGGAGAGGCTCCATTCATTTGGGATGCTTCTATTGGTTCTCATGTTTGAATTCGTCTCACCTGCCAGTCAAGCGCACATTGCACACTGTCCCTCAACTTAATATATCAACAGCTACCATCAAGTTTTGTTAGTTTCAAACTGGTGATATCCAATCAGCATGGTGCACCACCCCTCATTATCTGTATGAGCCGACAAGATCAGAGGAGCTTTGAGTCTGGTGTCAGTCAGGTTACAATATTCATACCACAGTATCCAAAAATCCTGCCAGTCTCAATTTTCTCAAGGCCCAGGAAACTGCTTTGCACCACCTTGCCTGACCAGCCTCTCACCTGTGTGACCTTGTCGGTGACGTTGTGTGTACGGTCTTTGACCTTGGGGGCAATGATGGTTTTCTCCGAGGATGGAGGGGAGGGGCACTTCTTCTCGTTATTGGCCTCAGAGAAGTTGAGCGTGATGAGGGGAATCTTGTTGATGGTGCTGTACTTGTTGAGGTTGGAGTCGGAGGTGGAGCCGAGCAGGCTGGACTTGATCTGGTTGAGCGGACCTAGGAGAAAAACAGAGATAGATAGAGAGAAATAGAGAGAAAAAGAGAGAGAGGGAGGTTATGGTTAGACTATTGTTGATCTACTGTAAGTGTTCTGAGTCGTGGAAGGTGGAGAACAGTCTAGTGATCATTTGTGATTGTTCTGAAATGGGAAGTGAGCATGGAGTGGCCCTTACTTTGGAGTGAGTTCAACCACAACACAACACAGAGAATACAACAGATAGTAAAACACAAACTCTACACCCTCTGCTTGACCCTTCTAGGATTAAACAGGCCTTTCAGAGTTTCTCATTAAAACATAATGAAGAACACTGTTGGTGAAAAGAAAATTATGACTAAATGCACAAGCAAATTTACACAACCCATTCACCTGTGGATTCATGTTATGGAGTCGGTGAGCCTGAGACGTAACCGCTTGTTAGATTAACAAAATACTCCCTTCTCATCACTACGCAAAGTTCCCCACTATAGCATAATTAAACAGTGATTCTTTTAAATGAACCCACTAGTCTCTTAAGATTGCATTCAACAAGTTGACAATACAAGTGACAGCACTACACACACTGACACAATGCCCAATGCAAGTGATAGAAAGTGAAAAAGTGAGGACTGCTGATTCAGCCATGTGAGCCAGCAGAGAAAGGTGCTACTATTTTCCCCTGTTTTCACAAAGTACAGCACAGTGACTGAGAGTCAAGGACAGAGAAACAGACAGCTGAGGATGAGAGATTGCATGCGCAGCTTCGATGCATGCCACAGAAAGAATACATCACTGCAGTCATAAACAGTAACTTAAAGGAAAAGCTGAAGCCATACCCCCAGCCATCCAGGAGCGAGACACTAGCAAATCAGGAGAGAGAGGAAATAGGAAGTAAAGAGGAAGTGGAATTATGGGAGGTCGGGAGCTGGCAGGGTCAGTAGTCAAGTAAAATTTTATGGGCACAAACAACATTACTTGAAATATCACATTAGAGCACTTATCAGTAAATAAAGTACTTTGGTAGCTCTGTGGGGAGAAACATATTTGTAGAATGACATCCAGCATACATGTAGTGATACTAATGTGATGAAAAATCTTTCCCAGCTGCTCAAAGCATAAATGTTGACTACAACATTTGTCCAAATGTCAGACAAATGTTTAATTTAGTCAGTTATGCTGTAACCTTGGGGAATCTTCAGTTGATCATGATCACAATCAAATATTTATTCATTAAATCAAACATGAGTCAAAACTGTTTTCAGTGAAACTGTGAATGATTATGATTTAGTGTTGAGGACAGCTCTTCTTCTGGAAGTGTTTAGTGATGTTATGCTGTGTAAAGCATGCGGCATAAGCAGTGCTACAGTTCAAATGCAACTGAAGTTTTTTTCCGTTATTCAAGCAAATGATCATGGAAAAACAATCACGTTTTTCTCATTCAGTAGGACATGGCAAGAGGAAATCGAGGTTTCACGGAACAAACAGAGGTTATAGACAGTGGGAGGTATCATCTTGTAAAGCTTCATTGATTTTCTTCAATGGACAAAAGCAAGAGAGAGAGAGATTTAATGTGTTGCTTCATGCAAGCGTGTGCAGAGGTCAGCATGGTTTCTACTGAGCTTTCCCCTGGAGGACCAGCTAGGGTTCAACAGGTCAGGTGCACTGAGACTGAGTCATTTAATACTGTGCCAGCTTTTTGAGGCTCTGGCCCGAGCATTTGCAAACACACAGTCAGTCAGTCATCCACCGCCGATGCATTTGCATACAACATAAACCTCAGTCATGTGAGTACTGGAAAGAAAACTCATGCAACAAGCAGGCCGTGTACAAAATACAATGTATGTAGTATCCAGTAGATGCGTCAGTCTCAACAAATCAATATGCAGAGGGCTACTTGTTAGTTACCTTTGATATTGCGACCGTTGTCTGCGATTGCAGCAACACAGCATTGGGGAAGAAAGAAAGAGGGGAGTGGAGGTGAGAGAAGAATTTCTGGTTTTCTCTGATGATGAATGGGACCAGCACTAACCCACCCCCATTGCCATCCCCATGAACGATTCATTACTGTGAAGTAGATATATTACTGTGTCAGCCACTGGGAGCTATTTGAATGAAAATTGCAGATAAGGGGATGTGGGGATATACTGATTGGCTTGGCGGAGACGGGGGCTAGTTTGGGGCACTTCTTTCCCCAGACCAAATAGGGGGCAAAAGGCTAATAAGCAATTTAAACTCTAGGGAAGATCAATAACACAGACTATAGATGATAGGTAAGGATAATACTGATTAAATGGGACTGGTATGTCATATTTTCTTTATTCTATGATAAGACAAAGGGGATTTTTGATATCAACAGAATATATATATGATTAATACATTCAAATAATAATTAGTGCTTTCTGAGTAAAAACTTCCCTTAAAAACATCTTAATAGGAAATATTATTATTATTACTTTTCTAGAAGTTTTGCTGGAGCAGTCGTCACCAAAAATGAGGACCAAGAGTGCACAGGTTTTGATTCCAACCGACTCTACGCAGCTGATTTCATGCACTAGCACATCTTCATTCAGAAAGAGGGGATCTAATTAGCTGAATCAGTTGTTGTAGTGCTTGTTTGGCAGGAAAACCTGCATACTCCTGGTGCATGATTGGAGAGTACAGCTCTACAGACTCAATGCAGAGCAGAACAGGAGTTTCCTACCTTCACTGGCATGTCGGTCTCTAAAGACCATCTTGGAGTTGGAACCAAAGCCTTCCATATCGTGTACAGAGGATGCTCTGCGAATACTGCACACACTCTCCCTGGAAGCAGTGGGAGTGAGGCCTGGGATTGAGGGAGCTGGAACGAGTGTGTCCCCCTGGCTCTGGTTCTGGGTCTGGGTGTTGTCCTCATCAGGGTACATCCGCTCCCAGGCGCCCTTGGGCGAGGAGTGGTCCAAGGGCCCAGACACGGGGGTGGAACAGTGGCTGGGGCCAATGAGGGCACGAGTGTCATTGGCGTAGGAGGGACTGCAGCTCTCTCGTGTGGCGGGCAGCTGGTAGTCGCGCGTCGCCACCGAGCCATCGCTGTGGCGTGGGGAGTCCACCATGACGGCGTCGGGGTCCTCCTGTGGCAGGGACTGCTTACTGATACCCAGGAGAGGTAAGGCTGGGAAACGGAAACGGAAGAATCTCCCTTTCCCTGATGGAAGGAAAGAAGAAAGAGACAGAGGATAAGGCAAAGAAAGAATAAAGAAAAGGCATGAGAAGGAGGGGAGAGAAAGAGAAGAGGGAGTCAGCAGTGAGACCGTTTTGCAGTGCAAAGAGTCACAGTATTGATTCAATCACAGAGTCATACTATTCAACATTAATACCTTAATTCATGGCAGTCGATGGTGATCAATAGAAACTATGGAGAACTAAATTGCATTGTTTATCATGTACCAACTTCAATTCGGAGGAATAAGGAATCAGACATTCCCCCTTTAGCAGTGGTTTGCTAGATCACTCTTACACAGGAAAGACTCTAGTTTATTTGCCCACCATGAGACCAAGAACAGCAGAAAAACAGCGTGCGCTCTGGTTTATAATGAGATAGCAGGACTGACGTAACCCTCGCTGACCTTGTGTTGTGTTTTCATGGCGTGTTGGTAACAGAACTTGCTCACAGTCTTCCACATCCCTGCTGATATCTCATGCTTGTTTGCCAATAGCGCTAAAAAGCCTGCCAATGCGGCTATCTTGAAAAGACCCAAGCAGATCAAAACAAATGCCCCTTTTCCCTCAGGCGTTGGTTCAGTCTTCAGCTTCCCTCAATTATTCATGGAGGAAGACATTTGCTGAAATATTATAATGGCAGTAGTGCGTTGAGGAGTCAGTTTTCTAAAAGATTTCATGCAGGTTTTAATGATGGATGGATAGCCCCTGAGCAGATGAAGGTAATGTAGAGAGAGTGATATTTAGGATGCTGATGTCGTCGCAGCAGGTGGTTCTGAAGGAATATTAAAGCAAGAAAGAGTGAAGAAAATGAAAATACACTTGGAAGTCTGAAGTGCCAATGAAAATGAATGCCACGTGTCTATAGTCTACACACACAAACACCTATGCACTTACATGCACCTCTCATTGCATCTCACAGTGTCTGCAAGCATGTCACCATAGAGACAAGCATGCTCACAGATTTCACATAAGGACGGAAAACCATGGCCTTCATGTTGTGAATCATTTAGTGGTCTCAACATATGTCATACATATCAAAATGCTTTCTAAGACCATGAAAACAAGCATCACTGCTTTGAGGCACAGCTAGCACCAGCGAATAAACGGCTTTCACTCAAGCACTAAGGGTTAAGGAACTAAATTACAAAACTAAACCACAAAGCAACCTCCTCACACATCATAACACCCCCTTTGCAGATTTTCCAGCGCTAAGTGCTGTGTATTGTAGTAGACATGCCGTGTACTAGATGTGGCGTGTGCAATTTCACTCCTCTTGCAGAGTGAAATAGAGTACAGCTGCACTGAGGGACAGAATGGCTGGTGAAACAGAAAAAGGAATTGATGTTTGACTACGCTCAGCAAGGAGTGGCACTGCATCTTTATCTCTCTCATGACTCGCTTTACTCGGGTGACACTGACAGGGAGGAGAGAGAAAGAAACTAATTTTAGACACCGCTACGTCTCATCTTGGGTCAGTGCAGTGTGTTTAAATTAACTCTGCGACCAGATGCTGACAACGCCGGAAATGACAATTTGCATTTAATTGGTGATTCAGAGCAGGATCTGAAGCCCCCTGTGCTCAAATCTACTGTATGATTAAACAAGTCATTCATCTTGATGAAGATGAAATAAAGGTAAATTGAAATTCTTGTTTCTGGAAGAGAATCATGTCCAACCCCCTGAGTTTCATCTGATCTTGTTGCTATGGAACCGATAAGCATGCTGATCGAGGATACCTGCCACCATGTGATTCATTGCAGTCTGCATGATATTGACAAAAAACGTATCTAATCTAACTTCTGCTGAATAGCACAATCATTCGTTTGATTGTAATATACTTCTACAAAGCTTTTTGTACTTAGTTTCTCTTTTTCTAAAGCTAAAGCTTGATGAGAAGGTTGATTTGCAGGCCAAGGAATATGAAACACATTCCCCTTCAAGACTGAACTGCTGTTCCTTGCAATTTCAAAATTACAACAGGGAACACTGAACTTCTTTTATTTTCCAAGTGATTACAACCCTACAGCATTCTCAGCTTCCCACAACATGAGTCAAACACCAGACTTGACTGCAAAAAGAGACACCTTAACAAAATAATGAATGGTGGCTCATGAGCCATTCACATGCTCAGAGCCGTGTTTCTAATTACTATGCCTAGAGGATAAACGTAGATGCCATAAATCTTTTAATTAGCTCATAATTCAGTCACGCTTGTACAAATGATGTGTGAGCAGAGAAGCTTGCATGTTGCTATTTTTAATAGTGATATTGGAAGTGTTAGAACCTTGCAGGGCTAAGCTGCCCTTTAAGCGCACTTACTGGGTGGTGTGTGCGTATATGCGTGTGTGTGTGCGTGTGTGTCTGTGTGTGTGTGTGCGTCTTATGCTCTTTTTCTCTCTCGCTGTCTCTCTCCATGCCTCTCATTCTTTCTCTGCAAACACTCGCCAGCGGCTTTACACAACCAACGGACGCACAGTGGCTCTTGTTGCTATGATACCAGATAGTAATATTTGCATTGAATATTAATTGGACCCTCCTATCCTCATGTTGAGGAGTGAAATGTGTTCCTGTAATATGAGCATAATTTGGAAGTCAGTGGAGAGGCAGCAAAAAAAAAAAAAAAAAAAAGAAAAAGAAAAAAACATACCTCCACCCTCTAGCAAAAGCAAGACAAAAAGGAATTTCCCCCCTTTGTATTCATCTTGTTCTTTTAAAGTGATTGTGCTGATGTGGAGTGAAAAAAGAGTGCAGTGGTGCAGCTAATGTGGTTACTGACTTATTTGCATGCAGCATTCCTGTTCCTTAAGGAGCATTTTACCTAGGCTGCCAGTCCTCCCATTATTCACCAGCACAACAGAACAGCATGCTTATTTCTGCAGTGTCCCCCACTTAGCCTCACGCTCATTTATATTGTGGGAAAATTAAAGTGTGTGGTCGCAAACAGCCGTAGTGGAGCTAGAGCTGGGTACTGGCAAAGACCTCACGGTATGTACCTCATGATAGTGTCATGATACATATGTCACGATATGATTTGTATCATTACACGGTGTAAGAATTCACAAAATTGACTGAAAATGTTTAAATAGAGCTTAAACACAACCTATAGCATAACACTTGGATAGACCAATAAAATATACAATATATTCTATGATAAACTGAATGACAAAATTATTCAAAACAATTCCAGTTCATGTAAACACAAGTAACTCAATGCATTTACTTAACACTAATGCACTAAAATATAACATCATATGAAAATAAAGTGCATAAACGATGCATATTGATACAATGAGCTACAGAATCAACACAGAATTGTGAAAAATAAAACCACAATACTTGGCTATATTGATTGTTTATGCACAGCTATAGTGGTTATAGAGATTTTTTTATCATTCAAGATATTTAGATTTTTTTCCCTCTCTGCTCTTCAAGACATGCCAAATGAACAGACACATCTGTGCAAAATCCGTGTAAAATCTAGCCAAATATCTCACGTTATACATTGCAGCAAAGTTATTTTCTTTGAATGGAAATTCTGCTCATTTTGCCCTCACTGCTAATATTAATACGACCTCTGTCTTGGATATATCAATAACACTGATGAATCACCTAATGTAGGCTGTTGTAGGCCAGTATCTAAGTCAATAACAGAGGCATTTCTTGGCATTCCCACAGAGACTGATAACCACTAGCATAAAATGCCTCTTGGATTGTTTTAATCGTCTGTGGCTCTGTGGAGGCATTCTTGGTAAGACACATTAAAAAAAAAAAAAAAAAAAGGAAAGGGAAGACTCAAGATGGATGGCTATTTGGTGAGTCAATATAAGCAGCACCTAATGCATGGCTGCCCATTCCCTGGAGGGAGTCCAGCTAATGCAGCACATGGATCATCACCACACACTGTCTCAATACAGCCGCTCCACCACATGGAGCTGGTCTTTCTTGCCTCTCTTACACACAGTGCCCGGTATAATAGTGCTTTTCACTGGATTCAATTTACATCTGTGGCAGTTTGAGCATCCACAATGTTCCCTTAAATTATGCAGTGGTACTAGTTGTAACCTCTGTCCATCTGCTAGTGGAGGACCGGGTTGTGTGGTGGGTTGCAGTTGAGCAAAAAAATGGCAAGAAATGCATTGCTAGGTCTCTAGAGTTAATTGAGTGAAGGAAGCGAGGGCGCTTTTGAAATAAGGCCAGCAAATACCATCTCTCACAAGTATTATCTCAAGTATTATTCCTACGAAGGCACAGAGTGCTTGTGTAGGCAGAGAGTGATGGTGTCCAGGGCTGAGGCTTGACCTTGTAAACAAATCTGGACCCGGCAGGCAGATTTGCAGTGACGTCCGATTAGATATTCAGATAGGCGTGAATAGTCTTTTATTCATAGAGCCTTGCTCCATTAGGGGATTGCCCTAGTGCTTTGGTGCAGCAGTGAGCTCCTTAGAAAAGTGAAAGAGGGAGCGCTTATCAGTGACACACACATGCATGCGCACCTGCATGCACAAACTGAAAAGCTCATATGTGCGCGCATGGCTTTGCAGGAGCCTGTGTGTACAAACAAGCACGTACACGTACACAGAGCATGCTTATATAGTCAACACACGCATCCTCGCTCCTGCCCTTCCACAACACACCCCATGAGGCACTGCAGCCTGTTAGGGGCCTCATCCAATTACAGTCATCTAGAGGCTGACCTCTGGTGCTCAACACTGCTGTTTTATATGTCACAGCCAGAAAACAGAGAAAGAGAAAGACAGAGAGAGACAGATGAAAGAGAGAGGAAAGAGAGAGATAGAGAGCGAGAAGGCACCGAGAGCATCAAGAGCACCGCTGGGGAACGGCATTACACACTATTATGCCGACAGCTCTGGGAAACAGAGCGCTCTCTCCAGCACTGCTCCAGTAGTTCATCAGGCCATCCTGGCAGGCTATGAGCCATAATTGGGCCAGACCTTTGAGATGATGGCAGGCGAACGTATCAGTGTCTGCTAAACGCTGGTGTCAACATGCCAAAAGGAGCTGTCTAGCAGGGGATTCCTGCAGCGCCACTCATCATTACTGATGAATGCTGTATAGGAGCAAATGCTACTGAATGCAAGCGAGATATAGTATGTTAGCCTTTCAGCATTATGCTCCAACAGATACGAAAGCATCATAGTAAATGGCAGCATTTCTAACAGTAATTGTGGGGTCATTTCACATGATCACACTAGAATAGGAGGAATGGGCAAAGGCACAGGGAGATGTGTTTGTGGGAAAAGGCTACGAATAAAAGGTCATGGCTGGCTGCTACCATTACTATCACTCCTCCACCTCCTCCTTTTCCCGTTCCCTCTTCTTTCATTTTCATCCTTCAACTCTAATCTCTCCAGCCTCCTCCTTCATCCACTTCAGCTCATTTAGTAAAGCCTGTCATTTCGGTGAGTGGCAAAGAGAAATGTTTTTTTTCCCCCTGCTGTTAGGTCAGTTATGGTTTTGATTTTGTAATTAGGTGCTAGTGAAGAGTAGCACAGTTTGTATTTTCTGATTAATTCTGATTATGTCTGATAAATGTGATTTCAAACAGATTTTTGATGTGAAAAAGGTGCTTTTATGTATGACTTATCCATGTTTGACTCTTAATTTTGACATTTTAAGGGCAGTGTTAGTTTTTAGCGCTGACTGTAGGTTCTCATGGGGCCCTGTGTGTGTTTGATTCGCTGCCAAACGGCATATCTTGTCACTTTGTATCACACTGCATTCTGTCCTCCCCTTTGTGGTGTGCGTCTGCTCTTACTCACATTGATCAGCTTTGGACGGCGAGGTGTGGTTGAGTCTCTCCAGCGAGTCACTGCTGCCCTCCTCCAGGATGTAGTCAAAATTAAGGATAAACATCATGACCACGCCCTCCTCGTTCTTCACCGGGATGATGTGGGTGGCGCACAGGAAGTCCGAACCTAACCAGCAGGAAATCAGAGATCGGGGTTAGGATATGTGAGATTAACTTTAATATTCCATGTTTTCCCGTAACAATGAGCCCCATCCATCTGGAGGGCATGCCAGTCTGGTTTAAAATTGATGTCTTAATTATTTTCTGTTCGCTAAAATGGAATTACATGAACAAAATGGTAAAGCCAGATCAACTGCTCCAAGTAACATAACAGCATTTCAGATACGGTTTGACTCAGGCCCGTGGGGCTTTCCATTAACACTCTTTGACATTCAAACATCTTATTCCTGATAAGACCCTGTGTGGGGGGAAAGGGCTGGCAGGGAGAAGGAGGGATAAAAGGTCAAGAGGTCCACTGAGAGAAAAGCCTTGGGAGCTGAATGATTTCCTGCAGATACACGTCCTCAATCTATCCTGTTACTTGTGCTACAGTACAGTCCAACTCCACTGATTAAAGGAACTCATTCTCCAATTAGCACTGCATTCAGTACAATATCACTTTTATTCCTCTTTGAATTCGGCACTCTGAGTTGCTGTGTTCTTACAAATAATGAACTCACAGTGTGGATTTATGATGCATTTTCCCGAAACATCACAATTTTTATAATTGCCACTAATTTGTTTTCCCTGTGAAGGGTTCACTTGGCTTCATGATTTTTTTTTTTTTTTTTTCATGAACAGCACTCACTTCAGCACTCCCAATTATAACAGTCGCTGATGGCTCCGCAGCGGGAGGTGAATTTAACGTAACCCTACTCCCGCTAATGCCTCGCCTCTAAATGTTCCTCATTCATCAAACAGCCGACATGAGGATAACAAAACTGACACCTTCCAGGGAGTGTGATGGACTCTGGGTGATTGAATCGGCTTCATCCGCAGGCTTTGTGTTTGTCTCTCCTTGCACTGGTGAGGATGGAAACGAAGATGAAATAGTGTCATTTAGAATAATTAAATAGACACTTGGCTTACTGGGAGCACAAGCAAAGTTAAGATTTTTTCCATTGATTTCATTGACTCAGTCTATTGATTAGTCTTAGGCCTAAACAGTGACATCCCAGGTTGTCTGTATTTGCTAAAAGGGATGCACACAAGGCTCTAAGTCCTGCTGTCACCAGGAAACTATTTATAGCCCGCCCAGCAGGCACCCGGCCCACAGCATTTCTTTTCTGGGGAAACACTAAGACACAGACAAACTCCTGCACACACACACACACACACACACACACACACACACACACACACACACACAGTCACGTACAAATCGGATTCCACTCACAAAATCTGTTTGTACACACAATCACGCTCATGCACACACACACACACAACACACACATGCACAAACACATGAAGAATCAGCGACGGTTACTTTCCCCACCATTTTTTCCTCCTGTGCTGTATCCTACGGCTTTGATAAAAAACAAACAGCATCCGGTTGTGTGACTGTACAAACCGACTGCTTCACCAGACTGGGGTTTGATTTATGTTTTGGGAAGCCCCGATTCCGCTGGGCTAAGCAGTATGCTGCCCCTAATAGTACATCAGTGTCGCCATCGGTGGACAGAGCCATTAATTTCAGTCAGGGAGGAGTGGGAGGCATAAGCAGCATTGCACCTCCTCTCCCTTCAGAGTCCTCTATAGTGGGGTGACAGTATGCAAAGCAAGCCTGTGTTCCAAAGCGAAGGGGCTGCTTTGCTTTGGTGGTTTTCAGGAGCCAACAAAAGTCTAAATGTAGCCGTAGAGCCAATCTGTGCACCGCAAGTCATAACATCTGCTGTACTGACTTAACGCTGAAATCTCTAACTTTTTGCACAGTTTCGCTCCGTGGTGGCGAACTACAGCAAAGATGGGGAACATCTCATGTCTAGCAGAATGAAAATGTCATCAACCGACCAGGTAATGAGAAAATGAATATGTTTTTTTTTTACAGAGGTTGTGTAATTTGAAAGCACAGTAGCATGGCATGATGTCATTTTGATGAGTAACTTCCGTATACACTGCTAGCACTGTGTAGGCTATTTCAGCCAGGTTGTCCCAAGATTATTTTCGTCATATGATCTGTCTGTATCTACATGTATCTGACATGTGATTCATGTGGTTTACTGTGCAATGCATCAATTTTGAAGAGACTTTATTGGCATTGTCAACCAGGACATGTGACCCGTCAAACAGGTTGATACTTTTCAGAGGTTCACCATGCTCATACACATAGATATAATAACAATATATTAATTCATATATAATATATATATTCATTTAAAAATCATGGATCTTACCTCATGTCATCTATGCAATTACAACAAAACCCCTAAAATGAATGGCAGGCCTTGGAAGTGCTTTATTTTTTCTTGTTATTACTTCACCCCATCATTAATATTCACATCCTGAGGAAAACCCTGTGATGGATATTAGTGTTCCAACAGTTTTTAAAATGAAGGATTTCTTGACTCACAAGATTCTGAAATAAATGAAGCCTCTAGGATGTCTGCTTTTGATCAGTGCCATGCCAGACTCAAAAGTGTACTTATTTTACGCTCTTGAATTACAAAAAACAAGACCATGACATTGAAAAGTCCTTGAATTTGATATCCATCTAATATAGAATCTTAAAGCTACCCGAGCAAGGATTTACTTTGGTGTTAATTTTTTGTGATTTGGTGTTAATTTGGTTTTCTTCCTCTCGTACAAAACATCAATTAACAGCCAGAATAAACATAAACGTGCTCTGCAAACATAACCTGAATTTGGGTTAGTAAGCTCATCAGTGCGGAAATATTATTTTTCTACAATCAAGTGAAACAAACTTGTTTCCAGTGCAAATCAACTTGTTTGAGGAATTTCTCTAAAATGGCATCTTCTTTATTCTTGTGTCTGTATGATTTTAAGATTTTGGGACAAATCTATCATTTTGTGCCATAGGACACACTCGTTTGGTGTTTGTGATTATCGCAATTGACTACACGAGTGCAACAGACCTTTGGCACCTATAATTAGACTAAAGAGGTGGTTGGTGTTTTCTGAGCTTTTGCTTAATTACATTTGCATTTATGGGAGTTCCCCTCTCAAAGTGGTAAATGCTAATGCTTATGATCATGATCCACCTATTTCGATTTAGTAAGGCTGATAGTAATTACCGACTCAGTGGCTGCGTGTGCTATTTAATGCCTGTGAAAAACTTGTCGCAATGTCTGTGATTGTTATTGCTCAGAAGAGATATGAGACATAAAAAAAAAGCCCTGCCATCTGCCCTTTATGTCAGTGATTGAACATTTTGTTCCTCCCACTGCATTAACTCTGAAATGCCAGTCCACACAGCATTTTTACATCAGGGCACACTTTTCGATTTTGCAGTGTTTGTTGGTTTCTTCGATTAAAGCCTCTGATTGTGTCATGGTTTTGTGTTTCTTGTGTTATGTGTTTCTTGCCTGGTTCTTTGAATGATTTCACCTGTGCCTTGTTTGCTCCTCCCAGTGTCACACCTGCCCCGTGTCTGTCAATTATCCCTGATTGTTCTGATCCCTCCCAGTGTTTAACCTCAGCCTATCCTCTGTGTTCTCCTGTCTTGTGCTCCAGCCCCTTCCCCAGGTGTGTCTTGTTTGATCATTAGTTCTTGTGTATTTAAGTCCTGTCTTGAGTTCTGTTCCTGGTCGGTTCATTGTGTTGTGCTTCATTGTGTTCTGTTACGTTCTGCTTCCTGCCTGAGTTTCTTGTGTTCCCTGTTAATTAAATTTTGTTTTTTCATTGTGCATTTTTTGCCTGCGGCTCCTGCTTTTGGGTCCCCCACCTTCCAGCCCTCGTGACAGATTGTGCTGTTGTGACCCTTTCTTCTCTACTTTGTAGGCGACGCCGGCCTCTTTTCCCGACAGAAAGATGCAGCACAAAACAGGTGTATATGTTGCACCTGTCATGTTAATCAGGGAAGTTTTTCCTATCTTTTATACAGCCATTGGTCTCCATTCATTCCACCATGATATGAAAATGATCTTTCACCAGTATCCCATCACTGTAATAAAGTCCTCCACATTCGTTTTCCTGAAAGCAGCAGCACGGTTGTGTTTTGATGACTTGAAATTGGTCCCTCCGCCAGGGAAAGTAGTCCCCACGGAAATGTTTGCTTTACACAGCCAATTTTACACAGTGGTTTATGAATTGTGAAGAAATTTAAAGGTGGGCATTTCAATCAAAAATTTTAATTTGACACTTGAGGGATTTTGATTATATGTAGTGAAATCTTCAGTACCCCTGCATGCTTGTGGGGACACTGTAGTAAATTGGCCAAACATTCAAAATCACTGGTGTGGTCCTTTTAAGCAAAAGTAAGAGTTAAATACAACATAACTGAAATGACTGGTTAAGTCACACATTTTCTGCAGTGTTTCCACCACCGTGCTGGAGAATAAGACGCTGATTCCCCCGCTGCGATGTAAACACACTGTGAGAAGCTTTTACTACCAAGAAGCCTGAATGCCTCTCCTGTGGTTGGATGCCACGCCATGAATTTAATAAAATGTCAAACACACACAGAGACACACTCATGCACAATCACATACATGGAGACACACACACACACACATACAGACTACATCACGCTAACCATAACCTCTGCGTGTAGGACGGACAAAACCCCAGCTTTGTAAAATAATCTGTGTGTGTGCACGCCGGTGCATGAGAGTCCACGGATATGTTTGCCCGTGCATGTGTGTGTGTGTGTGTGTTTGTGTGTGTGCACGATGGCATGCGTGTGTGCAATCTAAAAATAAGCTCCTTGGAATCCATATGCATTTATAATTCATAGGAGCTAAGTATTATGTTCTAGAAAGCAGAATGGTTGGGCTTGTTTGGGCAATATAGGGATGGGAGGAGAGTAGATGGTGTTTGAATGTGTGTGAGTGAGTGTTTGCATCTGTGTGCATGGATGTGTGTGAAAAAGAGAGAGCGAGAGAGCGAGAGAGAGTGGTAGAGAAGTGTGTGGGTTTTTATGTATTTCCGGATGAGAGGCAACTAGGTGTGCCTCTCTCTCTCTCTCTCTCTCTCTCTCTCTCTCTCTCTCTCTCTCTGTGTGTGTGTGTGTGTGTGTGTGTGTGCCCCTCTAGGGAACCAGCCTGTAGCTGCTTATCACGACTGTGAGTAGTGAGCTCCGTAGTAACCTCTGGCTTAACTTGCATGTCTATCTATTTGCATGTTTTTCAAATACAGCAATCATGACATCTGTGTGACTGCGCTGTTGACTGTACGAGACAGCGTGTGCTACGCTTCATTTTTCACATCGCTCCCAAAGATACACACAAGCTTATCACAAGGCACAACAGAACAGAATGAGCCCGTTTTGAAATGAAATCAATCTGTTAATACGATTTATTCTCCATTTCCATGAGCGCTTCTCTCTTTTCACCCTTTCTCCCTTCCTGCCTCTCTGCCTTTCTGTCCTCTGTCTATCTCAGCCTTTCTCTTTCGCTAATACCCTTTCCCCTGTCATGCTCATCACTGTTTGTCCTTTTTCCCTCACTCTATCTTTTTGTTTCTGCACTCTCCGTCTCTGTCTTTCTCACTCTGAGAAATGAGATGGCTACCCAGGCTCTCTGCAGGAAGGCCACCTGATGTGTTATAAGTGGACAGATCAAACAGATCCCCGCCGCTGCTGCCGATGCAAATTTCTGCCTGTCCGCCTGCATATCCTGCCTCAGCGGAGGGTCAAAGACAAACACACAGGCTCACCAGCACGGACACACACACACACTCACAAACAGAAATAACATTTACATTTCTCAGTTGAACACAGGCATAGAAAGGGAGGCAGACAGACGGCCACGCGCGCAGACACTAACGAGGTTCACACCGACGCAGGCACAGGCGCTTTGGTCACACAAACACGAGCATGCACACACAGCCTGCCAGCAGCATTAATTAGCAGAATGTTCCCTGTCCGACTAAATCTAATAAGCAGGCAATGGAGCTGGTTTACATGGTGCAGTGTAATGAGAGAACGCACCTTTGAAAGGCACTAAAACAACTTTAGCAAAAGCATCGCTGACCTGAATATTTAGAGGAAGCTACAAGGAGCGAAACACAGTAAAGCCCCCTCAGTTGATACACCCATTGCCATCTATTTCTTTTTGGGGGAAAAAAAAGAATTTGTTGAATCATTAAAGAAAAAAAAAGACTAAAAAACAGTGACTCAGCATTTGCCCTCCCCAACTTATCTCTAATGTGATGGACGGATGGAGTGACGGACAAAAACAGAAACAGAAACACAATCTGTTCTTTTCTGGTCTGTAATCCTCCACGGGCGCCGGAGGGGGAAAAGTGCTGACTTGCAGCTAAAGCAAGGAACTGAAAGATTCTTAAAGTTTGGCAAGGTGAAAGTGACTTGATAAACACAGAACTGCCAAACGTCCAGCAGTAAACATCACAAGACGCCCTTGAGCCCCGGCAGGGCGAATCCTATACGTGTGTCTGTTGCCGCGCGTCAAAGCCAAGCCACGAGGCACGGGCCTGAGTGGATTCCGTGGGTCTTATCGATTTAAACATTTTCCACTCGGCTTCATTTCCTCCCTGACACAGCGCAGACTACCTGGATTAATGGGGCTACCTGGTAATCTGCTGCTACACAGATGGCTCGACAGGACGGCAGCACAGCGTGGCGTGACCTCACGATGCCAAGTGCATAGACAGAATATGCCACATTACAGTGTGCCAGGGGGTTCTTTAATATTTGCGGCTCAAAGCAACACGGTTCAGTTTTATCCCGGCATCCTGGCTCTTTTCAAAGCACTCTGGCAATGTGGGGACACAATTTGAACACTGATGACGCAAAAGACGAAATAACACAGGCCCAAACACACAGTCACCTTTGTTTTGGCATGGATAGATTGGCAGTAAACCGCAACCTGCCTGACCCAGAGGCATTACATTACATTATGTATTTGTATAAACGGACAGATGAATGTTAGACATCGAAATGTTTTCTTGGGGAAAAAAAAATCAATATCCTGAAACATCAACAGAATGCGAAACTTGTGCTTTATCGTTTTGGATTATTTGGAGCTTGGGCTGCCAGCAGCACCGCTCTCAGAGTTCATGACCAAAGAGTTTGGGCAGAGACACTCTCACAGTCCCCTGATCCACTGACCAACTGTTCCAGCAGTGGCGTGACTCCATTATACACACAGCTATCCAAACCGAGCCCCAGGAAAACTGAACATGTCCAACGTCCAATTGCCATGCTCCCTGTTTGCCTTATCAGTGGCTGTGAAACTATACCCCCTCACCTTCAAATGCCTTGTGCGTCCCACCGCCTCCTCCTCCCAAAGTCATATTAAGTCACAGTCTATCAGGGTTGTGTGAGTTCAACCTTGATCCAAGCTCGAGGGCTCACCCCTCCACTTCATTTAAGCAGCAAGCTTTCCCTTTCACAGTTTCCGTTGTCTTCTCACTTTCATTCCAATTAGAGGCAATGCAGTGTCATGCATTTCTATTCATAGATCTGTATTCTGAAGACCCATACTATATCCGCTGTTATAATATGCAATACAAGACCTTGGAGAATGACAATATCTTCATTGACCTTAGGAATCATAGGTTTGCTGCACACTTGATCACTCAGATCGTTTGCATCTGTATTTCAAATGCGCTCAAAATGTGCACAGGACATTGAAAACACATCACCATGTTAATTTTAGGTGTACCCATTTGTTCCTATTAAAATAGGAAGAGTCATTAAATATGAAGAAAAAAAATAGTAATGTTAATCATGCATTTACAGCGATAAACAGCACACAAAGAGAATCCCATAGGTAATTGGTAGCATAACAAATCAATTAATCTCACATTTGCATTAAAATTATGTTTCTCTTTAAAAACAAAGTGGAAAAAAACATGGGAAATTCCTCCCATTGCTTGACGCAATTCCACTTATTTCCAGTGCAGTTTTATATTTGTCATGCATGCATGTTCAAGAAAACAAGAGTTAATATGTGGAAAGGAGGCAGGATAATGCAAGCCGCTCCACTAGAGAGAAGCAAATTCAATACAATTCTTGAAACGAGTTGATTTGCATTAGGAACAAGTGGAATTGCCTCAACCCACTTGTAGCACTTTCACTATTAAGACAATTGATTTAAATCTACAAGACAAGATTAAACGACTTTTTAAGATGGGGGCTTTTGACTTTTAATGCTCTTTACTGTTAATAACTGATGTTGCTGGCAACTTAATTGCTGGTAATATACAATATAATAGAGTTTTACATGGAGAGAGTCAATCATGACCGTCAGATTACATTTTAATTTTGAACATTGAGGGTATAGTATCCCTTTAATTGGACTTTTGTTTCATTGTGCCGAGTGGATGACTGCTGCTACAACCTTAAACATGACGTTATATCATTTTATCACAGCAGGACCATATTTCCGACCACAGGGATTCCCTGTATTTTATGACAGCTACATATTCCCCACTCCAGATGAATTTAAATAATTGAACAAATAGGAATTGTGGAGTGTGAGAGTGTGCGTATAAATAGGCAGAGCAGCTGAGAAGAGTTCTAGTTTCAAGAAGCTGGAGATTTCATTAGATTCTATTTCCACTATCAATAATTAAGACAATGCAGCCCAACATGGTAGCTGAAGCTCACACACAAACACAATGATCAGGATTCGAAAGCATCCTGTTATCTCTTTCTCTGTCTCCCTCTGTCCATCTCTGTCTCTTTCACATTAACACACACACACACAGATACGCACACACCGCTTCAACATCTGCTGACTGGCTGTGTCTGACAGTGATTGTGGAATAGTGGCATATGGGAATCTTGATAGCCCTCATTTGGAGAAACCACTGCCAAAAGTATCGCAGACAGTCAAGATCATTTTAAATTGCAACCTGCGCTTTTTGTCCAGGCTTAACAGACAGAGTGTGTGTGTGTGTGTGTGTGTGTGTGTGTGTGTGTGTGTGTGTGAGTGAGTGAGTGACACTGATGTGAGCTGAGCTTCCAGCAGCAGGGAGCTGTTGGTTGGTGCCGCACTGCTGGAGGGGTTAAGACACAGCCTCTCTCTCTCTCTCTCTCTCTCTCTCTCTCTCTCTCTCTCTCTCTCTCTCTCTCTCTCTCTCTCTCTCTCTCTCTCTCTCTCTCTCTCTCTCTCTCTCTCTCTCTCTCTCTCTCTCCATCCATCCATCCATCCATCTCTGCATCTGTCTCTCTCCCCCCATGTTTCCCTGCCTGTCTCACTATTCATCTCAGTCTGTCAATCTCTCCCTCTCTCCTCATGTGTCTCCATCCCCCTTTCTCTCGCTCACTCTCCCTCTCTCTCTCTCTCTCTGTCAAAAGCTCAGATGGGAACTTCGGCTTGCCACTGTTAATTGTCATTAAATCAAGCCATCCTGGTCGCTGTGACCCCGTGTCCAACATGTCAGCCTGCCTGACTCGTTCACCGCTCTACTATTATGTTTCTCTCCTCCTCGTTTGACCTTACGCTGGAGGGTCAGTGCGACTACATCATTTTATGTTGCCTGCTGTACAGTGCACAAATGTTCGTCTTAACAAGTCACTCAAATGGGTATGGAGCCCTGAAAGAAAGAAAGAAAGAAAGAAAGAAAGAAAGAAAGAAAGAAAGAAAGAAAGAAAAAAAACAGCAGCACTTGTTTCTAAGGAAAAGTGACTTTATTTTGAGAATTTGTTTGAGGAGTTTCATTCGAAAATAGTGAAATAATCTCACCTCACTGGCAGATTTATTCCACCTATTTTCAGAATAAAACATTTCATACAGGCAGCAACTCAACTGTAACATCAAATAAAGGGGTTGGCTTTGTGTTTAGGGGTAGGAAAGCTTCTTTTTTCAAGTAACGCTCTGGGAAAATGCCATCTCTCCTCATTCTCCCCTGGGGAATTTCAGTTGTACTAAGAGCTGGTGGACTCTAATGTCGGCTCGCTGTTCCAGGAGGGGAGCGCGCTGCTTTATCCCTATCATCAGTGAGGGCAGGGCGGCCTGGTGTTTCAAGAGAAGTAACCAAAAAGTCGCAGGTTAAATGACTGCAGCGGTGCAGTGTGTCCATCAGCAGACATATTTCATCCCCTCAAACTGTCCTTGACAGCAAAACCCTACTTTCTAACATTTTGTAAATTCCCCTCTGGAGAAAAGCATCAGGTCTCAACTGCAGAAAATAGTAGCCTCCTATGTTATATATCTTCCTCATTTTCTGTTTAATTTTGCCAAAAAATAAAAACAAATGCTTTGCCATATTTCAGAAGAGCAAAGGAAAAGAAGTCGTTTCACTGCCAGATATTAAAAAAACATTTCCAACAGCCAAGAGGGACCTTAATATTTACATATTATATACATGGTAATATATTGTTGCTGCAGGGCAAAATAAAATAAATGGTGAGTAATAATCATTTACAACTATGCATACCTCAAATTATTTTGAAGGTGTTATTGCGTGCATGGCAAGCTCATTGCTCAATATGTCATGCTTATTCAACATCTTTCTTTTTACCAATGACAACAAGCCAAAAGAAATGATACCCTGGGAAATAAGGCAGTGAACAAATAATTCAATCAGTCTTTTGGATTATTTTGACGGAAGCGGTGCTGGCTTCTTTGAAACTGGTTCAAAATACAAAAAAGTAAGAAAATGTTAACGTCAGCTCTATTGTTGGTACAGGATACAAGAAATGGAGAATTATAGGAAATCAGTGATGTGTCAAAAATCCATATCGGTGCATTACTGCTGCCATGTGCCCCTGTGTAATTGCCTTCACTGACCTGATGGGACCTGTGGGCGGTAAGGCAGTAAGACACATCGCTTTAAGGACACGGAGGCGGCCAGTGTTGCCTGAAACAGGAGTGGGGAGTGGAGAACTAGATGCGCAAAATCAATGGAGAAAAATGCCTGTGCATTACTTGTTTGCATGTCATAGATCAGATAAAATGTTTTCAGTGCATAACAAGTGAGTTGCATGAGCTGCGGGGAGGCTTTCTGGATAGAAGACAGTCTTGTAAGTGGAGGACTGCAGGTTTGATCCCCACAAAAGCTCACAGACGCTTAATCATTTAACAAGGCACTCAACCTCATTGATGGTGCACATACTGTACGGTAAGGTGAAATGTGAATGCACTGGCACACTGAGAGCTGAGAGGAGCTTACATGCCCATCCACGTCAGATGTGTGACAGTGAATGACAGATAATGTAAGGTCACAGAGCACGGCCTAAGCAATCCATGGAATATAACAAAGCCATTGCATAGCAGCATTAACAAGAATAATCTGTCTGAAGCTTTGGGCACCATGCGGTGTCACTGCAAAAGGTTAT
Source organism: Myripristis murdjan (assembly GCF_902150065.1). Taxonomy (NCBI): domain Eukaryota; kingdom Metazoa; phylum Chordata; class Actinopteri; order Holocentriformes; family Holocentridae; genus Myripristis; species Myripristis murdjan. Next base: position 10,490,240 of record NC_043981.1, read on the forward strand.
CTGGGAGATCGTGGTGGGTGATTGAAGGCTCTGCGGACTCTGTCAAAGCAAGCTGTGAATAGCCCTATAAATATACTGTTTATCATTATCGATGTGCAAAAAATGCAGACTAAATCCAGGTTGATGCAACCGAGGTGCCACACAACCAGACAATGAAAATGAAAGTCCTTTTCACAGAGATGTGACTGTTCGTTTTCATGGAGTGCAGCTGTTTTTGTTCACTTTTAAAACCTGCCATCAACTATACTGAGTGTGTAACTAATTTGGGAAACAAATGATATAGTCCATATAAAAGTGAATTTAATTTGCAGAGACCACACGGAAGAAACAAGGGCTGTCAACAGGCATGACAGTAGTTGTACATTTATGAGCAAAAGCAATTACAGCATTTACTGAAATGTGATAGCTCCTGTAGATATTCCAGCGAATGCAATTAAAGGAAAATGTTAAAGCTTGACAAACTCCAATAACTGTCATACCTGTGCGATTGCAGTGTTTTAACAATTAATTCACTTGTCAAAATTTAAGGAATCAGCATCTCTGCATCTGTTCACACCAAAAAAAAAAAAAAATACAGAGAAGATAAAAAATACTGCTGCTGCGTCTCAGCTGCACTGAATACATGAAGACGACTCAAATGGACAGTGAGAAATCAGAAGCCTAGGAGAAATGCCAGAGTTGGACCAACATGGCTGTGCCTTGATAATCTGGGGATGTCAACTTTTGTTGAGAGTAAGAGTAGCGATGATGAAACAGGCCAGTGGCCGTAGGCTGTCCCCTCTGACTCTAAGGGCTTGCTGTTTCAATCTCCATCAAAGTGATTCCGCAGGCGCCACAAAGTGCTGATCCCAGCCTGGCATTTAGTGTTGGGTTTCTAAAAATGGGGCAACTCATGAATGTACACTTTCACCTAATTCAGCCTGTAGAAATAATGTCTGAGTCAGCTGACTCAAAGGGTCAAACACTGAGCGCCGTGGGGCCCGGGCCTTGCGATCCTAACATCAACACAGAAATGACCTTGCCAAGCAACGGCCCTGCCCTCGCAAATCACTGCGCTATGCCTCAGAGGGCCGGAGAATGCTTTGAAATCTCTGCAACATCTCAGAGGAAAGCCTACGTTCACCAGTTCCTTAATCCCAGAAATACATCTGGAAATTGATAAAATGTCAACCAAACCCCACATGAATGAATATGATAAGGCCGACACATGATCTAATGAATGAAAAACCTGAATGGCCGTTCATTCACAGATGTGCTCGCCGCATATCTAATCTATGAATGAGAGAAAGACAGGGATCAAGGTCTGAAATCACGCACCAACAGAAAATGAGTGTCTGATGGAGGGAATGAATCACCATGCCTATCAATAAAGCTTTTAACTTCACACGACAGGATTTCTTGACATTTGAAAAAATTGTATGTATATATAAATGCATATAATCTGGTCAAATAATCTTCCATGTAGCCAGCTCTCATTTATCTCCCATATACCAGCTGGATGCATCTCCCAAGTGTAAGGGCTGCCTGGTGCGCAGCTGTGGAAGGCGGGTGGGGGTGGGGGTGTGCGGGTGAGCCCCTTGATAAGTCGAGGATGAGGAGAGACAAAGGGGAGGGGGGGGGAGCTGAGAGGCGAGGCGGAGGTGTTGGAGCAGCAGTGGGCTGGGGGAGGGAGCTGTCAGACTAACCCTTTGTTTGCTGTCTGGATGTGGTAATGCCATCGCATCATGGCAGCGCAGGCCGGGTTAATCCACAGATGCAGCGCCACGATGGCCTACATTTATCCACTGACACAGCGCCTGCATGCAGCTGTGGTCGTGAAATGGTTAGATAGCAGGAGCACAAACATAAATATCAGGCTTTGGTCATTCATGTCCTCCACTGGCAATATGACAGAGATAGTAAAACTGCATCATGAAATATATCCCGGCTGTGTGTGTCGCCCTGCTTTAAAGAGCTGCAAACCTGTTAGATCAAATTTCATTAGTCTGGGTTGCAATGGACTTTTACTTGCACATGATGCTCTAATGTTGTGTCACATGCTTCTCTTCCCTGAGAAGAATGGATATATACACATCAACACACAATCAATTCCTGTTCATCAATATCAATATCAGCTTTCCAAAACCTGCACTGGTCCAATCATGTGGATTAAGATTGAAGACTTTGGGGTTGGCAGTAGAAACTGACTTCCCGTGGTGTTTTTTTTTTTTTTTTTTTCTTTTTTAAAGGTCAGCTTAAAAGATACTGCACATCAGCTCAAAAACTCAGCTATTGACGACTTCACCCTAAAAATATCCTTATTGGCTTTCACATCCCGTATCACTTGAGCTCCGGTACAGTCTGACACGACATTACAGCCACAGGAAAAGAAGGCTGATTGTTTAGATCTTCAAATTGATTTTTTAAGTGCTTGTCTGCACTTTACACTGATGATATGCCAAGTTTTGGCACAGACAATGACAAGGCAGCTGGATTTTAAATTAGCTTCTTTAAAAGAACATCCCTGGTCTGCAACAATTTACCCTGGGTAAATGAAGGAATAAAAAGGAGGAAAGAAAAAAAAAAACTGTCTCAGGAATACCTTCTGGGAGTGACGGCAAGATGGCAAGATCTGTGACTGTAAAAATAACCCATCAGGAAAACAAGGCAAAGAGGATGACCAACTAAAGAATTAGTTATTGATCTAATTATTTGGGTCACAAATTAAACATGGGGTCTTTTGAATTTCACGTCTACTATACATATGTGAAACTATAGATGTGTCTGGTAATGTACATATTTACTTTTTTTTCTCAGTGTAAAGCCACCAGAGTTACATTTTGTTTCCTTTCTTTTATCTACAAAAACGATGTGATATTATGTATTCCTGTTACTACTGGCACACCGAGTGTGAAAATGATATGTCATAAAAAAAAAAAAAATCAACAGTGGTGAGTTTGCAGGAAATTCCCTTTTCCTGCCAAGGCTTTTCTGCAAACGTTGAATGCATCGTTTTTTTTTTTTTTTTTTGTCTTCATTCAGAATGAAATGTGTAATGACCTTTACTGTGATTTATGCACTGGAATTATATGGCATGGAATTGTATTAATGATTAATGATACATGCAGTGGAGTGTCTTCAAAAAATGTTGAATAATTTAGGCAATGGCTTATCATTGACCTCTGCACTCTGTAAAAGAAAGGTACACTTCTTACTGTATGTGGAAAAGATCTCAGATGACTTGCTACTAGAATGAATTTATGACACAGTTAATCATTCACAGTTCATCATTTACAGTTCTTTTTTTAATTCATTATTTTTTAATGTTACTGTTCCTACCCTTTTAATACGGATGAACGACAAAATGATGGTCTAATGGTTTTAATCCGCCCCAGTGAAACGCACTCATTTTTACCGTGGGCATCTCAAATATTATTTTCTACTATGCAAATGAATGTGAAATGTTCTGAAATTAAGCGATTATGGGTGTAGTCACAGTTTGCAAAGTACACTGAATTAAAGACAGTCAGTTTAAATTTAACACTTTGACAAGTTGTCAGTAAATAATGATAATAATAAGAAAATGCCATCCTCTACCCCTGCTTCACCACAATGTGTCTGGTTCAATCAACCATGAAAAAAAAAACACTAATCTTTGGTGTTTTTGCCATTTATTCCAGCAGCACGGTGATTGTTGTTGTTTTTTTTCCCTCCCTGATAGGCTTTTTAAGTGTGTCAGAAGGTGCTTTGAGGCTACGGATGTCAATCTACACCGATGTCACCAAGTCAAATTCCTTTACATTAATTACACTTGGCAATTGAGCCGACTCTGATTCAGCTTTTGATAGTGATACCAGGATCCTGTGACTGAGTCCCAGCAGCCTCTCCTGTTTTTTAGCTTCAGCCCTATAGGCAGACATGCCAGGATGAATTTGAGAGTTACAATGATATATCATGGCTCCCTCCATCGGTTGCCAGGACAACACTATGCTGTACTGCACAGACAGGCAATTTTTTTTACCCAAAGATGGGGAAGCGAGAGTATGATAGGCAAGAAGAAAATCATCCGAACCGTTAAAAAATATATAGGTGGCAAGAGTGAGATGAATTTTAAATGTGGTTGTAAACGTATGGTGGAATTGTGGCTCTGCACTGCGTCTGTTCAAACTAATACATGCTTACAGTGGCTTTGTTTTTTTTGTTTTTTTTTTTCAAAAATCAACAGCCCAGGACATGAATTTTAAATCCCATCTTCCTGCAAATGACCACTCTGTAAATCCGAAGCCCTCTTCTTCTCGCCGACAACCCTGGAAAGCCATCAAAGAGACTCATTATAAACAAGACCCACTGCGAGGCATGAATGTAGAGGAAATCGAAGGCCTCGCCACAAACACATATCTGTCCTTGTCACCTGTTATCTATTGCCTTTAGATTGAAAATGGAGGGGGGCTTGTTCATTACAGCTGCATCGCTCCCTCTCTGGCTCATGAGAGGAAACGAGGCGACTCGACTGGACAGTTCCACTCAAAGGGGAGAGAGAGGGTTAAATAGTATTTGCCAGCAATTAACATTTATTCAGGAGGTTACAACAGGAATGCCAACATTTTTCAGACTTTTCTGTGACTATCTGCATTGTCCTGATGTGGTAACCCCCCTTCAGGACAGACAGACAGACAGGGGGCGGTGAAGGGCTCTCTGGCCGGCCAGCAGACCTTGCCTAGCAGGCAGAGCTGGGGTCATCCATAATTGAAACAGCTCCCACTCTGCTGGATTGGATTCAAGAGGGCGTTCCTGGAAAGGAAGCAGCCATTCGATATTCGGCAGCACCTGAATTTTTTTCTCTCTCTGATTCCCCAGGTCTCTATCACTCAGTCACTCTCCCTCACAAACAAATATTTTTTGGTTGATTAGTCCTTTCCACCTCCCCTCACGCCCTCTCTCCCACTTCATGTCCCTAATTGTATCGCCTCTCTCACTCTGTTGTCACTGTTACTCGCTGTCTCTCTGCATCTAATCTTCTACTGTCTTTCTACTCTCCATTCGTCTCTGTCTTTCCCTCACTCCCTCAGTCTACCTCCCTCAATGCATATGTCTTTCAAAGACCCAAGCTGTGTGCTCTGTAAGACAGCTAACGCTGCGAATGTGGAAGAGAGACTGCAGGCGAAACAGCATAAAAGCTTATCTTGTTTGCACAGCAGCAAATCTACAAGAATTGGTTTCCATTCTCTGTGCTCCAGAGTCATTCAATCAAGCTCAGGCCGCTTCAGGCAAATAACCCAAGTCATATCATCATTCCTCATCATGTCTGGGATGCTCTGAGGCTATGGAGCCTCACACAGAGGCTTTAGCTGTTACTTGTTATTATTAAGAGTGCTTCACTAAGATAGGTCCAGTTGATGCACACTACTTAACATCTACACTGCAAAAAAAGGACTATTTCAACAAGTCATGTCTGCTCATATTCATATCCTATTTGCTTTCTTCAACCTTGTCAGTCCCATCATTTGATTTCACCATTACAAATGCATGATCACACTTTGATTAAACCCACAGAGCTTTATTTTAAATTCTAGTGGCGATCCAAAGGTTTACAAAGATACCAAATATGTCCAAATGATGATACCAAATGATGCCAAATTATATTTTCCATCTGTTGTAATGCCGCAGCAACAAAACAACAGCATCTTGGCTTTGAATATTTCACTCAGTATAAGTGTGATGTAACTTCAATGAAGCTGCAGCCAGCAGATACACAAAATGTACGTGACACTGTTGTACAATATGCAAAATATGTTTTTGTTTTTTTTTTCTAACTTCGAAGCTACTTAAGGGGGAATTTAAGGGAAAATCAGAGTCCGAGGGGTTAAATGAGTGAATGTTTCTGCCAGTGAGGTGAGGTCATTCTACTTTTATCTAGTTTAGTGTCACTTGTTTCATGAATTTTGTAGAAACAAGTGTCTCTGTCCTCAAACAAGGCAGATCACTCCACTTTTATCAAAGAAACACTCAAGCTGACTTGTACTGGCAACAATTATCTTGCCCATCGGTGTTTTCTTTCCTCTATACTACACTGAAAGCCTTGTTCAGAGACTGACGTGTGTTGCAGGGAATTTATGAAATCAGTCAGCAAGAGAAAGGGAAATCCGTGCAGCTGAAAGTGGCATTCACATGGAGTGTCGAGTTGCACTTGTATCAATATGAAATATGAAAAGCCGACTCAGATCATTCTATAGACCTGGCCATGATAAAGCTTCCACATGCCACACAGCTGCAGCCCTGACAATAATTATTTCATAGCATTTTTAATGACTTTCCAATTTAACCTGGCATTTGCGCACTTACTCCCTCCGATTGTTTGCCGTGTGTGATGGTGTTTGCTGCCAGTTCACGTCATCTCGATCTGTTGTTGACTTTCCTAATGTATTCAAACCACCTACACTGCCCTGCATGCAATCACTTGTTTTCCCTGTGATTAGTAAGCAGTTTTACAGCATAGCAAGGTCTGCTGATGACGCTCCGCTCTGACATTCTGAAAACGTCTCTGCTGCACACGTTTTATGTTTAAGCGGTGTAACATTTCAATCCAAAGGCCTCTTTTGTTTGGATCGTCGCATTTTTTCGCTAACAATACCAAACGCCAGGCAAGATTTTCGAGTTACTACGCTGACATTTTAAAGCTGAGGAGAAGACCTTGATCACTTGAATGAGCATCGATGTGAAACACAACAAACTTTAATTCTATTGCAGCTTGACATTCTCGGTCTTGTTTGTTATTCATGAGTGAGAGCTTTTACTGTGCACTGAGCTTATGGATTTCTTGATAGACCAAGGACCCTGAGAGTTTGCTCTTTAGTACAGAAACCAACAAACTGTGATTATTCCATTTGTATTCTTGAGAGGAGATGCAAAAAGAACAACTGATGCTGCATAAATGTGTTCTGGATAGAATTTATTCCTTTTTTAAAAATTTGATTTCTGGGTGCAGCTGACAAGACACAAACCTTTGCAATTGGGAACGCAATCATTCACAAATCAAACACAGTAGACTAAGGCGTGTTGATTATTAGCAGTAGCTAACTGCAATGGATTGTTATTATTAAAGCTCTGACTGCACTGCACTGCACTGTACTGCACTATGATGTAGCTTGTCTTTCAAACTGGAGCTTGAGTAATCTTCGCCAGTCATTGTTTTGCCATTTGCATTTGTTTTGGATGAGGACAGATCATTGTTTCTTGCAAATCCAGCTGCTTAATAATGTCTTGTCTAATTGCATTGAGATGCAAAGACATTCAAATAGAGCACGCTCCTTTCCTTTACACAGCAGTGCCGGAGGGATCTGAGCCCCAAATTCCAGACCTTGGCAGCATTCCAGCATCTACTGCACGCCCCCAGGATGGAGCGACTGTTTTGCCAGTGAGCAAAAGGAAAACTGTTATTTCTCAGGACTTCGGTCTTTGCGCACACATGCGCACACATGATGCTCCAACTGACCCAAGCTGAGACAAGATGTTTGATGCATTTTCATTCCATTTGCTGTAAGGTTTTCCAATAAACCTTACAGCAACTGCAAAGCTGTCTTACATTCATAGGTATGGGAAGATCTAGCACAAATGAACTTCTTGTTGTTTTTTCCTGAATTCTAAAATGTGTATTTCAAATACACATGACACACTGTGTAAATAAGACAGCTTTGGAGTTGCTGTCAAGTTTATTTTTTCACTTTGAAGGAGCCAGGCTAATGACTTCCATAGACTTCAAGCCTTTATGCTAAGCTAACATGAAATGCCACCCACTGAAACCAACCCGTTCAACATACACAGGTAAAAATGGTAAAATGTCAACCTGCAGGATTTTTTTTTTTTTTTTTTTTTTTTTTTAAATAGGCTTATTTGGTGCTAAGAAATCATCACTGTGGTGATTCTACTCTGGACGTCCAAAAGATCATCTGTCAGTCAAACAATTTGGGCAGGACTTTGATGTTTTTTCCTTGGTGGTGCTCTTTGTCTCTTCAGCTCTGGTGGCAATCACTGCTCATGCCCAGTTCTTCCTCTGTTTATTCTACAGAGTCTGTTGTTGCTGCTTACAGAAACTGTAACCTGTCACTGTTCTACACGCCAGGTTGCTGTTTATTGGTGTTGTACCAAAATTGGTAGTAAGTTATTGCAAGGAAAATGTATTTTATTAATAAGAAGTAGACCAACCTATAGCCTGCCAACATCCTTGTATAACCGATTGATGCTTGAAGATAATAGAATCACAAACTAGTGTGATTTGGGTTCATTACGAGGCAGCTAAGTTGGCTATCTAGGGGTACTTTTAGTGGGCTTCTGATTCTTTGCAACTCTGAAGGTTTTCAAAACAGCATTTTACTGTTTTGAAAAGCCAACTATAGAAAAACAGTTCCAAAAAAGCTGAAGCTGTGTGATTATTCTCCTCCCTGGCATTAAACTGAGTCAAAGAAATAGCGCCTGGTAGAAGACATTTCTCAGAGAAATAAATTTTGACACAACACCGAATAACAGCCACACAGTGAAGAGCAGCAAAAACTAAAAATGTATTTATATAAGAAAAAAGTGTCATGGATAATTACTTTAAGGGGTTACATTGCTGCAAAACCAGATCTAAAGTAGTGACAGGTTAAAAAAAAAAAGTAGTTTTTCAGATAAAGACTTTTCAGTCTGCTAGAGTCTGCTCTTTTTTCAGAACCACAGTAGGAGAATGATACAGTTTGTACTCGTAGCGATTACTGGATAATTTGTTTGTCCAAGTCTGTCAATCGATTCCTTTATCCGAGAAGAGTTTGGCTTGCGTTTGTACTTAATTAGGTGAAAACTAGAAATTGGCTGGCTGAGTGTGGTGCAGGTGGTAGAAAGATCTGTATTGTCTAATCCACAAAAAAAAAAAAAAACCTCACACAGACACATAGAAACAGAGAGAAAGACACACACACACACACACACACACTCACACCTACAGAGACAGAAACACTCCTCTGTCATGCAGGTACACACATACATGCATGTGCGAGCAGTCAAACATAGACACACTCACACAAATCCATTCACACAGTCGCCTACACACCTGTTTGCATGTCTTGCACGTACACACACACACACACACACACACACACTACATTATGCATAATGATTACCGCAGGATTCTCTTGTTCTCTCGCACTGGCACAGGTTTATTTTTTCCACTGCTTGAGAATGGAAACGACGAGTAAATTGCAGAAAAATGGTTGACAATGGCAGGAAAACACACCACAAAAAAGCAGAAAATGCATCACGTTATATTTTGAAGTGTTGAAGTCAATGCAGAGGCACAAAATTAGATGATATATCTAAACAAAATACCTTTATTCATACTACATAGGTCTAATGCTAGGCAACTGAAATGAATTACAAGTTAAGAATGCCTTGCAAGTGGAGTTACAGCAGTCCCTCTATACTCATAACTGTTAACAAATTAACAGCTGTCAGCACACCACAGTAAAGCTCAATGTGGAATAATAAAAGTATATCAAATCAAATCAAGCTTTATTGTCATTAAGCTGCACATACAGCAGTAGTGCACACAAAATGAGACAGCGTTTCTTACTTGGGATCCCATAAAACAAACTAAAATTTAGATATATAACACATCCCCCCACACACATACGCACACATCCCCAAGGCACTAGGCAATGTCTGTATAATAAATAGGCACAAATAAATAGGTATGAGCACAATAAATAGTTAATAAATAATGAGTAGTTGGTGAAGTCAGCAGTTTAAAAGTCTAACAGCTTGTAGAAGGAAGCTGTTGAGCATTCTGGTGGTTTTGCTTTCCATGCTTCTGTACCGTTTGCCTGATGGCAGCAGCAACATGCAGCAAGCATGGCGAACAACTTTTTAAATAAACTTCCGCAACCACAATGACAAGCACAGCTACTTCTAGAGGTCAGAGAGATGCGTGCGCGAGGAGGCAAAGAGGACCAGTGGTTCACCAGAGGCAGAAATCATAAAGCATTAAGGATCTGCCAGAGATTCTGCTGACGAGCAGAATATCCTTCACGGACTGTAAAGGACAGCGGCCGACGCGTGTCTGTGGGCCCTGGGTCACAGGATTATAGAGGAGAAGATTGCCTTGCAGAAACCCCAGTGGTCCACCACCAGAAGAGCAATCAGCCTGCCGCAATCACATTTCCCCTGGAATTCCAATACAGGAGACAATAGAGATGGGGACTGAGGTGTGTGTGTGCGTGTGTGTGTGTGTGTGTGTGTGTGTGTGGCAGGAAGATGGAAGGAGAATGGCATCTCCATCAAGTCATTTAGTCTCATATTCTCATAGTCTTATAGTGAGTGTTAAAATCTTGTTTTTCTATTAAAAAAAAAACATCCACACATAAAATCCGCCACTGGGATGAGATAATCCCACTTGTTTTGAAAGTAGTTTCATTTGTTTTAGAGAATAAAGCAGAATAAGGCAGATCAGCCTTCTAGGATCAAGGAAATAACACTCGATTCAAGAAAATTCCACAAAATAAAATTAGCATCGGAAACAAACGGGATTATCTCAGCCCCGATTGATCTCAACTGTGTTTGACGACTGCGTGTGAGACTAATGACTCGCTAAGATGGAGATTTTTGCAGTGTTGCTTCCAATTCTGCAAATCTGTTGCAGCTAACGTTAATCTATGCTTGTTTATTTATATGGCAAAAACGATTTTTGAGATTATTTTGCTCAATATTGTCATTAAGATTACTAATCATGATAATTTTTCCTGGTTTCAGCGTGAAAGTAGCAGCAGCTACAATGTTGTGTTCTCACCCTTTTTGTCTTAGTTATTCTAGTCATTATTTATAAAACTTAGATAAATGATAACTACTTTATTAATTTGGAATGCAGTCACACTTAGTTTGTCACTACGTTTTTCCAAATATTGTCTGTGTTTGTCTGCCTGCTTGTCCTTCTTTGATTTTGGTCATATAGGTGATTGTTGCAAATGCAATGGCTGTGAATAGAGCTATTTGATATCCAATATTGAAATTATTGTTGAAAATGATAATATGGGATTACACTTACAAAGTTATTAGTTGTGGGCACATAACATTATGATGTTTGATTATCTTTAATGAAGTGTGCAATTCTGCTTGCTTAGTATTAAAAGAAGATTATAAGACCAGGTTGAAAGAGGTGTATGACCCTCCCTGGAGAAGGCACCAAGTCAGGTGAGAGCAGATAATTACAGACAAGGGATGCTTAATGTTAATGAGGCCTTTTCCTTCACTGCAGGGTCCGACAGTCAGAAGCCCTCCAGCTCTTTTCATCCATGTCTCCTGGGGGCCAGCCAGTGGAGGGAGGGCGCTTGGCCGTCATTGATTTCCCCAAGCCAACACACTCGTTTTGAAGATCAATGCAACATGAAGGTATTTGTGTCCTCATTAATGCTGTTTGCTCAGTGGATCAATGCAGATGGAACCCCCAGCTTGGCTCAGCTGAAAGTGCACCAGGCTACAGAGACATTGGACGGGTAATGGTCGGGTGTGATGTAAAACTTGTGCCAGGACGGTTTATTCCCTTTCTAAGTCAGACAACTTCAAGCACAAGAGCAATGTGATCTCACAGGGGGAGAGCTGAATTTATAATGCTTGCAGTGTATAGCTGATGGAGCTAACTATCTGGTCAGTCAAAACATTTGGTGATTTTCAGGCTTGTAACTCCCTTTTGGCCTTTTGACCTTTGCCCCACACTCATCTGTCTCTCCCAGGGTGCCATCCTTCCTAAAGTAGCTGTGAACCATCTTTAACCTAATCTGCATCCCAGTTCCATCTCTCCAACTAGGTTGTCTTATACCTGAATGAGTATGAATCACACACACAAGAATAGAAAGCCTTTAGAGACCACAGTCATATCGCCATGATTGACCCACAGCCCCGTTTCACACCATCAAATGCCAAAGCAATCCAATACTATTTCTGGATGACATGTTGTTTTTCTATTGATTGTTTGTAACATGACACAAACGTGAACCTTTCTTTCAAAGCGGGAGCCTTATTTAGCAATTTCGCTCTTATGCCACGATATAGTTTCTGTGATTGCGTGACCTGACCAATGACGAATCCCCCGCCAGGTCTTACAAAACTATTCTCCCCCATCTCTACCATAGTCAAACCTCACCTAGCCCCATGATTACACCTTCACAGTTATGCAAGGAGGCTTAATCATCTGGATGCATATGTCATTGTTGGAGGTCACCACATGAACTCTGTCTGAACCAGGATAGCTGATACGACTGGTTTAAACTTTCACTCCGGGGCTTGCCTTGTAACTCATCAAAACAATACCAGCTGTCATGCCAAGTCATGATCTGTGTGCAGTATTTATAAGCAGCATATGCCTGACCATAGATTATGCTAGGATGTGAATGGGAAATACAGAGGGCTGTCACGACAGTCAATTTATCAAGCACTTACAAGAATTTGCCCCCTGAGTCTACAGGTTGACTATGATTTTTGGAGATGATGAGAGCAAAAACGGTGAAGCGGCACACCTTAGTCTCCTCATGTTATTCTTTAGGGAAGTGAGCTACATCCAACCCAGCTACCCTGCTCTGTGTGCTGCAGACTAATGAACAGCTCTCCCAGCCACCCAGTGACTGCATCACTACAAAACTGGACTTAACAGCGAAGGAAACACTCACAGCTGCTATTCCCCCCTTAGGCTTCCAATTGGGTGAACTCAGCAATGCCAGGCTGCTGCAAAATGCTCCACATAGAGCCGACTCAGAACTAAAAATTACCCTCTGCATACCTGGAGTGGCAGACATTGTAAAAGTCACCCCTTGAAATTTATCCTGCATCGAGCCTGCATTACCACTGCAGGCAACACTTGTTTGTGTGGTGCACGCCAGAACTGAATTTAAATGCTGCAACAGAGAACTTGAGCGTCTCCCAATAAGGCCAGTCCTCGCAAAAGAGAGTAAAACATGACTTTTCAATACAATTGCTCTAGGTGGTGGAGCTGAAGTGCAGCAGGAGTTCAGCAAGAACACAGGAAAAACTGCGACTACAACAACAGCTTCCTCTGTGTTGCCGTACGTGCCACCTAAACCCACACAGAATGACAGCTGCCAACAGCACTCACCATCCTTGCGGTGGTAGGTGATCTCCACCTTGCGTTCCTCGGAGCCCAACAGTGCCTGGGCCACCTGGGCCACGGCGTGCCGGCTGGTGAACTCGCCATGCAGGAAGTCACAAGTGCACGGCTTCTGCATGACATCCGGCCTGGAGAAGCCCGTCATCTCGCAGAAGCCGTCGTTACAGTAGATAATAGCACAGTTCTGCACCCGGGCATTGGCTATGATGAATTTCTTATCTGTGAAAGGGGAAGAGGTAAATCTTGTTAAATGAGAGAGTTAGGAAGAGGGAGAAGGTTCATTTGTTCAGAAACAGAATATCCTTAAAAAAAAAAAAAAAAAAAAAAAAAAAATCTGGAAAGAAGACAAATTTACTGTAGCCTCTGATGTAGTGGTATATAAACAATGAGCAAAAATAAATGGATATACAAACAAAGATTATTTATGTGTAGGATGGTAGTACATTTATTTTTATATCACAAATAAAAAGGTAGGCTGACAGACTTTACATGGGATTTCCTTCCACCGCTTCCCTAAATATAGGTGCTCAGCTGTTCTCATGGATATGCAAAATGAAACTTCACAAGCAGGTGGAATCGCTTTAGGCGAGACCTCTCCAATATATGAATGTGCCATTATGAATGATAAAAGCTAAATTACTGCACGCTCTGTGTTTACGGCGCTGTTTGAGATCAATATGCGCAGATAACACGGGAAATAAGGTGCGAGGAAAAGCTTGTTTTTGTACATTTTCATCTGCAACAACATTTTCAGCTTATACTGCATAACTGAGGATTGTTACTCCTCTGCTTTATTCAATAGGCCTCCAGCGAGGTGTGGAGCGACGCAGCACTGCTTATGAATAATCTATGAAAACAAAACATAACTGGAGGATTTAATTAATAAGGCTGGGCTAATGTAGGTATTTCTGGGTTATGATCTGGAAGTAATTAAATCACTTAATCCTTGGTTCTCACATGCACCCTTTTTTTAACTACACCAATTGTCAGAGGAGCGAGAGGAGCACTGTCAGGAGGCACTCCAGCGCTACAGGACTACAAAACAGACCTGGTGCTTATTATGGTACCAGGATATTTAACTTATTATGACCTTTTCGCGGACCTCTGACTCACTTCATGCCTAAAGCTGAGGTAAAAATCACGGAAAACAATAAAGCTCGCTTGATCATTCCCACCGTGAGCCATCAAGTAAATCGGAACCTTGTTTTTTAAACGAATTGGGAGGCCTGATGTTGTTTCCTGACGATTAAATACTTGCTCTCTGGATGCAGCAGGACACAAAGCCAAACAAGGCAGCACAACGCACCCACACAACACCGGACATCATGGGGAAAGATACTCACTTTGTCCTTCGAATTTCCGAATAATTATTCCCAAAAATGTATTTTGTGGCGCAACATGACCCCTCCGGACAGGCATGATTCACTTCCAAAAATAAAAGAAAAAAATCTTTGGCTGTCCAAATTAGAGCAAGCCAGTCCCCCTAAACGCCTTCTATCAAGTTCTTGCGGGTGACAACCGAAGCCAGAGGGGCTCCCCTTGTTTCTTTGTCACCAGTCAGTCATCCTCATGAAAATCTCCCCGCTCTGCTTTTTCCGACCCCCGCTTATTCCCTTATTTCAACTCCGTCGCGTCCCTGGGTGAGCGCATATCAGAGGCTTCACCGCGCTCCTCGCCGACGTGAAGCTGGAAAGAAAGGAGTCGGTAAGCCGCAGTTTAACCAACATTTCACCGTCGCTCCTCGAAAGCACCGTGCGTGTTTGTGTGTTTGTGTGTGTGCATGTGAGCGAGCGCGCGTGAGTGTGCGCGTGTGTATGTGTGTGTGCCTGCGCGTGTGAGGGTCTATTGTTGTGAAGGGAAGACTGATAGTCTCTGAGGCCAATGGCTGAGAGGCGGACAGACCGGAGAGGCTCAACACCGAGACTGCGAAGGGAAAAAACCACATGGATGCGTAGACAAAGCGCCAGACGGAAAGACAGTAGAGGCAGCGCAGCCTGGTAACGGACTACTGAGTAACGCGTTACAGTGACAAATTACTCTCACAGTGACGTTTACCATAAGGAATTAGCTTACTGTTTCAATTTCAGTAGCGCCAATTAACAAAAGTCACATTTAAAACTCCCTCTTAGGCTGTCATTTTTAAAAAATATTGTACCTTCATCCGTTGTTGCCTTCATATTCATTTCTCCTCCGCTCTCAACCAAAGCTAACTTTATTCTCTCATTATTTTTACTTTTAAATTTTTTCAACCGTTTAGTTTCCTGAGGTATCGCGATTTTTCGAGTTAGGCCTAACAGAGGGTGAAACCGCCAATTTTGGAGATGTAGCCTAACGATAGATAGCTAGATAGACAGATAGATGTAACAAAACCTACACATTGCTTTTGAAATAACCACCAACGTAGAAGGAATATTTTAGAAGGAAGAAGGAATATACTTTTTTTTTTTTTTTTTTTTTTTTTTTTCTTTTCCACAGACAGGTTTTCACAGACAGGTGACCTCAGGACAAAACACGCAGGTGTATGTAGTTAATGGAAACCCCGTGGCGGCTATTAGGTTGTTTTAAATGTCGCCTCTAGCCTCGAATTTCCCCCAATTACTTTCCACACATCGTTTGCATAAAATGTGCCAGAGCTCTCCTGCCAGGCTGGGAGAAAAGCCCTGTGCCACATAAAGAGGCGCTGGCCATGGTGCTGGAGCCTTTTCTCCCATTAACTATTCCTCCCACCGGTATGGTATTACCATTACACCTTGGGCTTTTTGCTGAGGCACTCATGCAGAGCGACTTACAACGAGTGAGAAGGCAGGGGAAGGTATAGGGGTTTAGCCTCTTGCTCAAAGGTACTTTAGCAGGACAATTTGCTGATCACACAACCTAGGGGGTTGTAGGGGCATCAAACCTGTAGGACTTTAAGGTTACAGAGATGGAAAGTAACTAAGTAAGTACATTTAACCAAGTGGTCTACTGTATTTTTTCAGGCACTGTTTCCATTTTGTGAGACTAAATACTTTTCCTCCACTACATTTCAAGGGGAAGTAGCCTACTGTACTTCTTACACCACCACATTTCTGACAGCCGTAGTTACTTTTCAGAGCAAACCTTTACATGCAGAACACATGATAAGCTTATGAAAATTTGATTTATTCTTAGTGTTTAAACTACCCAACTGAATATGGAGTATAGATAGGCCTTGCACCAGTTACAATATTAAAATACCTTTTCTCGGTTAATACCGCAATCATTAAACACTCTGAAATGGACCATTTTTAGAACAAATATGCTTACTTTTGATACTTCAGTACATTTAAAAGTTAATACCCCTAAAGCTTTACTGAAGTAAAATTTTGGTTGCAGGTCTCTTACTTTTAATTAAGCATTTTTCCATCATTGTATTGCTACTTATATTTACAGGATTGACATTAAGGCTAACTCAGTTTTTTTGTTGGGGGTTTGGATGTTTGGAGGGTGGGAGATAAGGTCTAAACCTTCATAACTGTATGCTCTTCTTCTTCTTCTTCTTCTTCTTCTTCTTCTTCTTCTTCTTCTTCTTCCTCTTCTTCTCCTCCTCCTCCTCCTTCCATACATGTATATTTTGAATATCAATATTGTCTGATGAAAACCATTTCTCTCTCTTTTTTTTTTTTTTTTTTTTTTTTTTTTTTTTTAGCTTGATATCCAAATAGTTTTCGGTTTATCCAGTGGACTGAAAGGTTTTTAAATTGTTTTAGATTTTTTTAAATTCTCAAACCACAGTTGCCCATGTAATCCTGTAGTTGTTAAAAGTTACAAAAAAAAAATCACCATGCTGGAGTTACAAGGTTTTCCACCCATCTACATCAATATTAAAAATCCTCCAATACTGTAATAGTTTACTGATCTCATTTTTTGCTTTCACCCTTTCAGCAAAGTCAGAGCACAGGATCGGCTTCCAAGCAGCGTCCCTGCAGCTGCCTTGCTCAAGGACACAGTCTCTCGTTTTCCGAAATGAGGTTTGAACTCGAGGCATCCCAATACCAGTAGAGGCTTGGATCTGCTCGCCTTCATATTGAGTGAAGACGGTAATGTTATGGTGTCAGAGTAACGGTAGGTAATCTGGACTGAAGGTTTAAACTCTGCTTCTCCCCCCCTTTCTCAATTTATTTCATGCTTATTCCACTTTACTTTTGGATTCAATTTATTTTCCTCAATCTGTGTCTCCGTCACACACTCTCTCTCTCTCCCTCTCTCTCTTACACACACACACACACGCACAAACAAACACACATACACAGACACACGCACACACACAAATACACACCCACAGCCTACTGAAACATCTGTCTAGGTCTCACACAAGCTCTCCTTCCATCTGGTCCATTGAGAAAACCGCACACAATGTTACGACAGGAGGGGTGGCAGGGAAGGTGGCATACGCTGCCTTTACGACCTTTGATTTTTAACAATAACTACCCCACGGAGGATTCAGCCTGTGTGAAGGCAGCCTTTGTTCACCACTCCTCTCCTTGTCGTACACAGACAGCCCTCCTTCAGTATAGTAGGTGTTATGTTTTGCCTGCGGCTTTGTGGCCTTTCTTTTGTAAAAATTCAATTTAAAGCCTTTCTCCTTTAACATCATATTTATCCTTATTTGTCAGCATTTTGCAGGCCATATCCAGTTTCCCAGCGCAGTTAACATTAATATGATAACAGAAAACAAAATAATCCCGGCCCCAGCTCCATCTCTCCCCCTCTCTCTTTCTCTCTCTCTCTCCCTCCCTCACTCCCTCTGTCACACAATAACCACGACTCGCTGACTCTCAGTACTGGAACAGTAAAGGGTACGCCTGCCCTTGAGTCATATTCGCATTAAAGGGAGTGACAACATTAATTTACTGTGTTTAGTTCATAATATGCTCACTGAATGGACAGCTGGTAGCGAAGCCTAACCCAAACTATGTGCCATAACACTGTTTTTGCAGTGGGCAGAATGTCATTTGTGAGACGAAAATGGCTCTTGCACATACATATCATTATTGCTCGCCCAGTGCTATGGATGTAAGGCAGGACCTCCACTTCTCACATACACATGCAAGAGAACAGTCGCTCTATAGCTTCACTATTAAATATTACAGTGCAATTTGTCCATCTCCACCTTTGACACTCAGGTTAATATATCAAGCAAAACAATCCAAAAGCAGATATAGTTGTGGTATGTTTACACTAAATGACTTAAGACTTTGCATATTCAAAGCAGCAGTAAAGTTTTTCAGGACCATGGACAGAGCCTTAAAACCTGGGCAACCACTACCTGCAGGACCATTTCAGCATCACGGACAGCTGCTCATGTTTAAAGTGGATGAGGCATTTCAGGGGAGGTATTATCTGGTCCAAGTGGTGCAGCCAGTTGGCACTTAGAGCCGGATACACCCGAGGCCTATCAATTAATCAGTATGTCATTCAGTCACCAATCACAAGGTACACCCCAAAGCTTTTTCTCTATTCCTCCTTTCCTCCTTTCCCTCACTAAAACTCTGCCACAGCTAGACAAAGGAGGGGATGCAGGAGGAAGAGGAAGTGCAGGCCATTTGGGACAGTTTATTTGCTGCTCCATTATCAAAAATGGGTGTCTGCTGTTGATGAAATGGCGCTATCATAACAGCTCAACTACTCCAAGCCCACAATATGCCTCACCACCAACAGCTAAGCACCAATTGTAAGAACAGTTTCATTCTGCACATTTATTAAAGACACTTTTTGTATTTTCCCACCACTTATCTCTGTGGTCTCTTAAGTGAATCCGGCCTCAAAGTCCCCTTGGTAACCATAAGGTGGTCAAAGCAGTGCACATATAACCCCTGTTTTTGCTATAATGTGTACATTTTGAAAGAAAAGAAAAAAAAAAAAGAATAGTGTAAAATTTTTGTCCTTGTCTTATTTCAGCTCACTGAATATCTTTTACCAGTTTCCATTGGCCAGGCTCAGTGGTTTAGGGGGACAATTGGCTATAAATAGACAAGAAACTGTATTTACTTTCCATTTATCTAGACCATTACTTATCTGTTTATTGAACTTTATGTAATTGCATCCTACAGGCTAGTTTTATGAGTCATGGTAAGAGACGGAAATTAGATTTTATCCCAAAGATGCTGTTAAAAGTGTAATGAATATTTAAGTGGAAATTAAACAATGCAAGGGGGATATGTGCCTTAGTGGTAAAACACAAAGGAATTCTGAAGCAAGGCTAGGGGGCTTGAGATTATTTCAAAAGAAACATTTGCTCTGGTTATGAGTTTTAGCTTTATTCCATTAAGTGCAACCAAGTGATCATTTCTATCATATTGAAATACTAAGACCCTTTGCCTCCTAGGAAATATTGTCTGTCAAGTGAGTCATTTGCTTTGTCCAGTAATTTTCTGGTCAAATGGAGGCCCTATCTGTCCAGTGAATTCCCCTACCATGTCTTTATAAAGCTTCACTTATGAACACTGAATGAGTCACACAAGATAATAATTAGAGGGTAAAGGGGTAAAATGACTATATAGTTTGTCTCAAGCACTGGCTATTCAATCAGAAGAGAATAATTGGCGTATGAGTACGGATGGATGTCACTCTATGGCTTTTGGTAGCTTTGTTCATGGAGGATGTGTCTGGGTTGAAAAAGGAGAGAGCCGAAACAGCCTCTTCATAATTGGCGCTGAGTCAGCGGGTGAATGATTAGAACTTTGCCCCGTGGGATCATCACCATCATTATGATGAATTGGGGAAAGAAAAACGGTCATTATTGTAGAGTGTAACCTTGCCTAGGGCCCCGCTAATTAGATGGACTAATACCAAGCACTGCAAGCTTGTGACAGGCTGTCATTCTTGTGGCAAGGAGATCCAGATTCTGCATTGTATGTGGTACAGTGATACAGTGGCTGTGGGTACTAAGTAGAGAGGCTATCCTTCGGTCCAGGTTCAAGACCCCTTGACAGCAAGCATCCATCCTGTTTAAGTGTCCTAGAGCAAGAGCAAGCAATGAACCGCCAACCACTGCAGGGGTGTTATTTGGTAGCTACCGCTGCATCCTGCCCTCCTTCCTCAAGCTCCGGCCGCCGAAAAGACAATTTCCTTTTTCAATCAATAGCAAATCAAAACAGCACTTTACTCCACACTGGGGCTGGGTGAGATAATTGGAATCAATATCAAGATAGTCATAAAGATTTTTTACGATATCACTATATATCACAATATGACTCATGAATGCAAAATCAGATGTTAAATAATCACATTACTGTCGGCTGAATGGTAGTGTTGGGTGTGATGTCACGTAAAAATCAAAAATTGTTATACTATTCCTTGAAATGTTTCATACCTAATAGTTCTTAACCCCTTTAACTGTGATTTCCCCTTAAATTTTGGGTTTGAGCTTTATTCAACCCCACAGAACATTATTTTAACTCCTAGTGGAGATCCCAACGCTTCTAAAGATACCAAATATGACCTGCTGAATTACAGGGAAAAGTGTGAAAAATGATGTACAATACGTTTAAATATTTTCTGTTTAATGTAATGGTGCAGCCATAAAACAATGGCATGCTGGGTTTGAATTTTTCACTCAGTATAAACATGATGTAGCTTTGATGAACCGTTGCAATCGGCAGATACAGAATATGCATGTGACTTTGTCGCATTATATGGAAAATACTGTTTTATGTAACTTTGAGGCTACTTAAAAAATATATAAGGGAAAATAGGAGTTCAACTGGTTAAATAAAAATTTACTTGTTGATATCCCAGAATCCCCATATCACTATTTTATTCTTTTGAAAGACGCTAAACGATAAGGAATCATAAATTATCACCCAAAATCTCCTAGCTCCACCCTACACCATCATCAGGGTGTCAGATAATTTAAGGCTGGCATTGTAATTTAAAGAGCATGTAGAATTTAAGGATGCTGTCTGCTGTCGATAAGCCTCCATCTAGATGATGTGACACAGTCTAGAGCAAACGGTGGGACCTACAAGAAGCTTAATTTAAAGCCTTGTGAGTGTAAAAAAGCCAACATGGTTAATTACAGGGCCCACCAACAAAGCAGCAGTGATTTCTGCTGGCGGTTGTGAAGGATCTCTGTTACTATGAGGCATTTCCTCTGACCCCGGCCCATGAGAGGAGGCTCAGTATACTGTAACCCTGTGCAGCTCTCATTAAATAAACTCCGCACGGCTTAATCCACTCACTGTCAACTCATTCATGACTGCGGGGAGAAGAGAGGATACAAGGTGTCAGAGTTGTGTTGATCACTGTGTATTTGCCAGCGTGATGTGCATGTGTGTGTATGTGAGGAGGGATCTGAAGATGTGTTTTTGTATGAAAAGGAGAGCGACAGAGAGGGAGCACGAGGATTAAAGTTGTAGCGATAATTATTTTTTACAAAAAGCACGTTTTATAGATCAGATGCACAGTTTTTTTTTTATTACTTGTGATGGCTTCTTTGGCTGTGAGTAGTGATTGGATCCTATACCATCATAAGGATGATCATAATGACAATGTAATCATCTTGCTTCTTTAATCTGATACATTTCCTTTTAAAAGACTGATGTTGGGGTGGGGCTTAACATGGAGTGGCATCTTTCAAAGGTGTTAACCAATGAGTGATCAGTTTGGGATTGTTGTAAAATGTGATGTTTTTATTAGTTGAAAGTGGTCATGGGATTTTGATATGACAATACAAAAATTATTATTCCTTAGTATTCCTGAATGGAAAATCTCAAACAATTTGAACGTCATTTTTTTTTTTTAAATTTCACTGTGACTTTAAAATGCTTGTAATGATGCTATTGTAATCGCAATCTTGACAATGATTATGATGGTGGTCATCTTGGTGGTGATGACGATGATGATGATAGCGATGATTAAAATGGTTATGATATTTATGATGATGGTAACATTTAAAACCTGACAGTGATCATGATGGTGGTTGGTGTAATGGTGGTGGTGATGATGATAATGATGTTCATGATGAAGATGGAAGTGATGAAGATGATTACGACAATTATCAACATGGCTATTATTAAGATATATATTGTAATGATGAAAATGATTATTGTGGTGATGATGATGATGACAATTAAAATGGTAATGATGATTATGGTAATGATTACAATGGTGAACAAGATTGAGGTTGACAGCATTTGCAGTCTTGACAGTGATCTTGCCTGTCTTAACAGTGATGATGATGATAATGATGATGATGGTTACAGTTAAATGAATGATAATGATGAAAGGGTTAATAATGGTAATGGATAATAGTGGCAGTAATCTTGACTGTGATGGTGATGGTGGTCATCTCGATGTTGAAGATGGTGATGATGATAATGTAGGTATGACACAACAATAGTAGCAACAACGACCTTATACCTGTGCTCTAACAGTGAGTCTCCTTGCTGCCGGTGCTGCCGCTCCTGCTGGGATTGTTTTTTGAGAGGAGAATATCCCCCCATAAGCCTGACTCTATCATCTCGGTTGGTCCATTCATTTTTAGCTTAATCTGTTCAGTATGTGGAGCAATTTAGATCGGGCAGCCAG
Organism: Myripristis murdjan; assembly: GCF_902150065.1. Lineage (NCBI taxonomy): Eukaryota > Metazoa > Chordata > Actinopteri > Holocentriformes > Holocentridae > Myripristis > Myripristis murdjan. Next base: position 10,512,909 of record NC_043981.1, read on the forward strand.
GCCTTGGCCCCTAATCCACGGATCACTCTAGGGCAAATGGCTGCCTACACCCAGGAGTGACCCTCTCACTCTCTCTATTCTCCCTCTGTTTATCTCTGCCTGTTCTTGTTATTGTTGGCCCTCGATCTCCATTCTGGCTGGGAGCCAGGAAAGACAACGTGACAGCGCTGACCATCAAATGGATCACAGCTGAATGAATACAGACAAGGTAAGGCAGAGAGGAAAAATATCTGAAAAAAAGAGTAGATGGCGTTCAAACAAAAGAAAAGGAGGTACAGATGAACGGGAATGACAAGAAAGTTATCTGTGGTTGCTGGTGGGCCGCATTGTTTTCACTGCCGTCACCCATCCACCTTTTGTCCCCAGACTTTTTCCACAGCTGGCCCCTGCCATAGATAAATGTCTCACCTTTTTTCATCTGCTGTCTTTGCTATCTTTTGGGAGCCAGGCATTTCAGCTTGGTGGTTCATGGGAAATACGTGTCGGGGACGTGGTGTTGGCGTGTCAACGATAGCCTGTGCTGTCACCTCAAGATACGGCCAGCGGCTCTCTGTAATCCTATGGCTTTGTCTTCTGTCACTGTCGCCGTCACAGCTAACAGCCTGTGACTGTACAGCTCATCGCCAAAGAGAGGTGTCATCTTCGAGATGTATCACCCTGCACATGTCCCCGTCTCTTTAATAGTCTACTCGAGGTGCCAAAATGGAGTGAGTCTGACTTGTGTGTGTGTGAATGTGTTTGTGTGTTTGTGTGTGTGTTTGCTGATTTTCCTGTTGCTGTGAGAACCAGTTTGAGTTTTACATTTTTGGAGTGAAGCCAGTTTTGCAAAGACAGGTCATTTTGGCTGGTCTTGGGCAAGGTTAGACTGGTATTGATTTCCCTATGTGGCTGATATTAGTCTTTTATTACACATCATATAAAGCTGTCATGTTAATAATATGATAGAGCTTTCCCCCAGACCATAACACCATAGAAAAAATCTGTAAAAGCTGCTATGAACATTTTTTTTTCCTCCAACATATTATTTATCGATTAACTGATCAATTCTTACATAACCACATAACTTACTTCTAGTCATTTTAAGTCTCCCCTACTATTGTTGACTTGACGGCATAGGTCACTCTGAAGGAGCTTTTAACCCATTAGTTCAAAGCTCCTTTCGTCCACGTTTCAGTGGAGAGTTCAGATGATGTAAAGCTGTGTCAGAAGTTTTTCATCCTGACAGAAATACAGTTCTAGCTAAAGGTAGTGGATTGTCTGCCAGTGGATTGAGGGAGGCTGTTATGATATCTTGCATTAGCCTGTCTCAACTGTGAAAAGCTTAGTTCACATACTCATGTTCGCTCACTGTGGTGCCATAGCAAGTAATATGAATTTAAGTCAAGTGCAACCAAAGTAGAGAGGAGTCTGCAGTCTAGAATAGGATTCAGCTAATGTCAGACTGTGCCCTTTCCTTGCAGACCTTATTCAGTCCCCATGACATGGCCTCCCATTACTTTCATTCCCTGGAATAAAGTGTATCTTTAATAGTGACCCCATGTTGCACCAGTAGCTGTAAATGAAAAAGTTGAACATATCAAGACTTCACAAGTTCTTGAGCTGCCCTGCTCCTGTATCTATCCCATAAAAGTAAAACTGTGTTTCTACCCCAAACTGATCTCCCATTGGTCTATGTTATTGATTGATCCTGCCCTGTGTTATGTCCTGCCCCAACATCCTGTTATAACAGGAAATACATCAAGTCAAGGAAGTATTGATACCACTTCATGGGGTCTGTCTTATTATGGAGTTCTGGGAAAACACACCCACAAGTGCAGGCCTGTTGCACATTCACTAAAACCAGGCTGACATAGGCTCTCACCCAACCACAATGCTAACCTAAACCAAGTGGATGTGTCTTGTGCCCAGAACTCAGGTGGGATTCATAACAATGCATGGGGTCTCCCCAAGATTCTCATCTGCTACATCAAGTGTATCCAGCTGCTAAGTTGGATAAAACCCCAAGAGCATAGTCCAACTGTTGCATCTGTTGTTGCCTAATTGAATATTTTGTGAAAATGAGTCTACTTTTTCATTGGGCACCTCCAGTTTCATCTACATATTTATAATGGCAAGAGTTGAGTCTGTACTCCCATGTCCAGACCCTGAAATTTATATTTTCAGGTAGTGAAACTCATTGTGATCCCAGCTGTTACATAGATGGGGCCAAGCCAAAACTGTTCTCTCACAAAATGAGTTTGTTTGAAGGCAGATAGCTTCCTCCAAATCAAAGATGGAATCAAATTTGTCATTGATACCAATTACTGAGACTGGCTAGACAGACACCATGCCATTGCTGTATCCAGAAATTACATATGGTGAGAAAGAAATAATGCAAAAAAGTCATCCCCCAATAATGGGAGGACCACTTCTACACACAAATTCTTCTACAGGCACAGGCGGAATATCCACTACCTTCACTAAAAGCCTTGAAATATAGGACAGAACAGCAATCTGAAAATTGCAGACAAAAGTACATGAGTCTGTTTGCAGAAGTGACAAAGGGAGAATAGGAGATATGAAAATGCATATTTAGCCGAACGACTATTTAGAAAACTCCAGAGAATTAGTCGTCTGTGATGATGAGCTGAAAAATGCCCACACGGTTCAATGCAAAGCTATGCACAAATTACCTTGACAGTCATTTTTTAATGTACAAAATCAGACACATTTCAGTTATTTCATTTGATTTTAATTAGTGTAACAACTAATTAAGGACAGGTCTAGTGCAGCTTGTAGTTTTTTTTGACAGCCTTTGAAAGAAATCTCAGTTTATAATAATGTTTTTAAGTTTTAGTTTTCATCCTAATTATGGTGTACTATAGTAACCTTGAGTCCATGTACCCAAAGTAGAACACCAAATGACAATGAAAAGGACATGCAGAAGCACAGCATAATAAACTGAGTTGTTGCTATAGCCTACAAACTGTGTCCTTGTTATAATAGTAGCAATAGTACTAGTAGCAGTAGTCGTAGATAGTAGGCAGAGCTCCATTAACACCCTTCCACAACCTCATGGCACTTTGAAAAAAAAAAAATTCTCTGAATCTCTCTGTAGGTATTCTGGTGCAGGATGAATCAATGACTAAAACTACTGCTGTTTAGGTGCAGGATGATATGTAATGGATGACTGATAATGTCCATGTTGTCACAGTTATGATGGAGGGGGTGTTAGCAGAGGCCTGATTTTGTCTTTTGGCAGCAGCCCGGGCAGCAGTAGCCAAAAGGTTAGAGAAGTTGAAAGTTGCTGGTTTACTTTCCTCAAATAGCAGAGACTTTCTAAATTGCTCCAGCTGCTAACAGTGGAGAGCTGTGGATGTATGAAGCAGCTCTCAGGTGTGAATGTTTGTAACTGTATGTGAGGGAAAACTTTGCAGCAAGCCTTCCTTGGATAAATAAAAGTTAGAGTGGGTTTAGACAGTGGAAGGTTACTTTCCAGCCTGTCATTAGTCCAATTCCCGAGCTAGGCCTCTTCTGTAGATTGAGGTAAACTGATTCTGATGCCAGTTCCAACCACCGTACCCATGAGCATAGCACTCAGTCCTGTTTCTGCATTTAGCATTTGATTGCCCTAAAATGACTCCTGCAGAGAGACCTCATTGAAATTCTTTGTCAGCTGTAAAATCACTGCTGTGGTGCCAAGTTTCATTGTGAGAGCTCCTTCTTCTGTTTATTCTAGTCATGCACAGCTCGCCCTGTAAACACATGTAAACACCTGAGATTTGCACTCATCATACACCTACGTGTGTAATTAAGTGGAGCAGTGATTGCCATTACAGATGGTGACAATTTCATCTATTTATGAGAGCAGCTGGATATTTCCCAGGACCGGAAAAACAAACGAGTCATCCATTGGCAACTTACAGTGTCCTTTTTGCCGGTTTATGAGTCCAAGAATGGATTTTGGAATAAAGGCTTTTAAAAATATCACTCTCACTTGGCAGCAGAGCTAATTGGGCCACATAAAATTGAGAATGTACTTGTGCTTGTAAGAACTGACAAAACTAAGTGGAAATTTTAGAAAAAAAAAGTGTTATTAATGAATGGCAAATTTTTGAAACAATTGACTCTGTTGCTATAATATTACTCCCCTGATTTTGACTGAAAATTTCCCAAAGGTAAATTGTGGCAGCAAGTTATAATTTAAGATTACTGGGACATTGGGAATCAGTAGGAGGTAATAATGTTATGTTTGCAGATTCTTGATGTCAGTAAGTAATTTACTTTACATTATACTTTATTTATCACTAATATCCAGTATAAAGGAATGAAGATGGTCCAATTTAAAGTGTTACCACATTTCCAAACTGTTATTAACATAACTTTGAGCTGGTGAAAAGCTTTAAAAACAGAAGAGCACTTAAAAAAGCTCAAAAAGCAGTAGAAACGAAATAAAACCTCAGCTGGATCTATATGAGTCAGGTCATTGAAAATGAAGAAAACTGAATTGTTTTATATTCTTCATAAAATCCACACAACAACACACTGGCAGGATTAGACTGACGTTATCATGCTTTGCCATTAATGTTGACAGAGCACACAGAGACTGGGTTATTTTTAGACTTTGTTTACATATTGAATTACTTTCAATCCTGGTAATCCCTGGTTGTCATTTTTCCCAATGATTTCTAGGAAGTACGGTTACTCCAGATCCATTCCTGTATATATGCATAGGTTTAAAAATAAAAAATAAAAAAATATTATTATATGGTAATGCATAATCAGAAATATAATGAACACTTTTGTTTTGCCTCCAATGATGAAGCCTTTTTTCCAATGAAATAATCATTTTAGCCCAGGGCCATGCAACAGATTTGATTTATTATCTCAAACAAACTTTACAAGCGACGCCCAAACACTCGCTGGTATTTTATTTTGTGAAAAATATATCAAACAAAACAAAATGTCCAACACTAATTTCCTGAATTTTAACTAATCCCAATACAAGTTTCTCTAAGCCTTATGGTAAACATAACCGTTTGAGCTTAAATCTTGCGTGTCTCAGTGATCACGATGACAGACTCACAACACGACCTGGCCTGCAGGCGTTGTACATCTGAACGTGTGTGTGTGTGTGTGCACATCCTGATTGTGTTTGCACAAATGTGAGGATACCTCCCATTATGTGCTTTGTGTTTGCATGTGCTTGTTTGTGTGTGCGAGTGTTTAACTGTGCAGTACGCTCACCTAGTGAGAGGACTGCTTATATAAATGTGTGCTCGCATTTGTGTGTGTGTGTGTCCACCTTTTCAGTGCATGAAGGATTGATGTCTTCAGAGGGCCTAACTATTAGGAGGTTTTTCCTCCAGAGACCGGCTTGTCAAACCTTCCAGGCCGATAGCTCCATCCCTCCTGTTCATTACTGTACTGTTGTCAAAACGCATGGCAGCACTCCAGCCAACTCAAGCAATCTCGATTTCCTTCTCTCTCTGTCTTTCTCTCTCTCCCTCTCTCGTTCACTCTGACTCTCTCTCGCTGGCTCCCTCTCATTGTTTGCCAGCTCTAGCCGGTCTGGGGGATCAGGAGTTGGGGTTGCCGTGGCAACTTGTCCTACCCCTATCGCTGCATCATCCCTGGATTCAGATCCCCCTCCACCTCCAGCTGCCGACAACACACAGGCGCACACACAAATGCAAATGCACATGCAGAAACACACACATTCACCTTGTCCTCTTTCAGTACAGCGCAGTAAGAGTCACTGAGAGACTGATGCTTTCTGATTTCTCTCCCTCTGTCCATGTTATTCTCTGTCTCTCTGTCTTTCAGTGTGTGTGTGTGTGTGTGTGTGTGTGTGTGTCTTTGTATCTCTCTTCCAGTTAGACAGTAGTTGTTGAGCTGATGTTTGTGTGGTCCAGCTGTGGTAGCCACAGTCAGACGACATAAGCCCTTATCAGTGGCTGTTAAAGTGGAGCTATAGGGTCAGCCACGGTGCCCCTCTCTGGGATTTCCCATCATGCCTCCTTCTCTGGTCTGGCATTTGTCTGAAGTCATTGGCTGGCAGGGATTGGAACCTCCAGGGAAGGGTTGGATGTCTGGTGTTGTCTGAGCGGTGACAAACCCACAGGGACGTAGAGAGGCGAAGCTTTTGGGATTGAAACCTGGGCTGTGGGCCTCTGACAGGTGAGGGTGAAACTTAGTGTAGATAGTGTTAGGGCGATGTACACACATACACACACATTCCTGCATACACTGAGAAATAAAAACACACCCAGGTGGATTGTTAACACACAGATACAACAACTCCTATACTCCTATACACATTAACATGCATATTGGGGTTCCTGAGGCAGAAATAACGTGATTGGTTGAGTTAAACTTTATGATTGGATTGTTCTTAACAAAACAAAAAGAACAATGTCTATTATCTCTGTTAAAAAAAAAATAACACAAAAGAAAAATATAATCTGATATTTATTGAACATGTGCCATCAAATTATACATTTTTGGTAATATACAAGCGGTATGGACATGATTCTTCTTTTCTGGTTAAGGGAACATAAAATTAAGGGGGGATTGAGGGAACATAGCACCTTGGGAACACAGCGTGACCCCCTAAGATAGGAGGTAGCTGATATTAAAAAGCCTAGCACACATGCCATGTTTTAAGTTTGACTGTTCTTTTGTGGGCTTTCAGATTTAGCTAACCAAAAATTTGTGGTTCTTCGGCTCCATCCTTTGAGGCCTGAATTCAGCTAATTAGATTACTTCTGTCTCTTCCAGCTCTCTTTCACAGAAAGTAGCTACTGGCTGCTAAAAATTGTGTTATATATTAATTTGCTTATGAATATATTTAAGCTATTACAGCACCGCACTGTGTAAGTGAAGCTGTAATTATCAGACTTCTACTGGATTAGACGAGCAAGTAGTGCAAGTGCGCGTGTTTCGGCATATACCATACCAATTTACCGCCGCGTGCTTTGGGACTCATTATATTAACACTGTTCGCCATGATCTGAAAAAGTGGCTTGATTTGTGGCTCGTTGCTTATGGGAAAAAGGAGGTCTGAAAAGTTGCTGAACTTAGTGACAAAGTTTAGCGGTAGTGCTCTGCCGCCGAGAAATATTTGTATAGTTAAAATTCCAATCTTGCCGTTTGTGCATCATCATAAATAAGCATACTCCCCCCACCCTTCCCATACACACACACACACACACACACATACACATACATACACTCACAAACACCATCGACCTTCCCTGACTGATATCTTGAAAGGATAATCCATTTAAAAGATGTCATACAAGGTGGACTTGCTTACTGATCCATTTCTTCCATTGATTTATGGCTAATGACATTGAGAGATGACTGCAACCTGCTCCTACATTTAGCTTATTGACGCACTCTATCGAGTGACACACATCTGACAGGGAGTAATCTTCTAGGATCCCAGGCTGCCAAAGCGAGCTAATTGACAATACAAGGAGATAAATATAGGGCTACATTTACATCTCCAAGGATACTTATGCGAACGGTTATATCTCTTTAAAATGTAATCAGCAACGGAATTCAGTGATTCAATAAAGTGAGGGATGGCAGGCAGGCATATCAAGTAGGGAGACTGTCCTTCAGCTGGTTTCAAACCCCTGTCTTGGCGAGCGTCCACCCTGCTAAAGTGTCCTTGAGCAACACACTGAATCCATACCGGCTCCAGGGATGCTGACCGTCCTAGAGGAGGGTGGAAAGCAAAAAGAGAACTTCAGAGAAACTATCATGATGTTATTATGGGTTATTTTGTGCACTTCCATATGTGGGAGAGGTCCTCGAGATCCATAACAGAGCAGGTTCATGTTGTTTCATAATGAAATGTATCCTCTTTGCCTCAAAATCTGATCTATTTACCAGTGTGGCAATAGATATGGGAGCTTGTGAAGAGAAAGATCGCGGGTTAAAATCTATAAACGAGGGAATATTTAGAGTAAGTCAATGGGATAGCTGTCAAAGTGTCCCTCAGCAACCCCTCTACCTGCTCCTGTTGACTTTGTCAGTGCCCAGAGACATTATGAAGTAGTTCGACTGATCGGCTTCTTCACAGCAAAATCATCAGTTGCTAAGTTAACTGAATGTAAAAGCCAACACTATGTCAGCGTTTATATGCATCCAATCCCACATCATGTTAATGTTAACACCTTTCATAGGTTTGAACAGCTGCCTCAGAGCCATATCAGCTCTGTGAGTGGACAAACAACTCTCCAATCAACGCTTGTCAAAGAGAAATCAGTGGTGAAGCCAAATTGCAACTTAGGAGTCATGTATGAGTGTGTACATACAAATGCAGGTACAAATGGTCCTTCCCTGTGCAGCCACTGCTCTGCCTGGCTGTTGCTGTAAATAAGAACGTGCTCCTAGTGAACTGTGATCTGCTCTGGTTAAATAAGGGTTAAAAATACCCGGTAATCTGTAACCAAAGGCATTCACACTGAGGCTTAGCTTACTTTAGTTATATTGATGTCATTAAACAATTAATTGGGGCTGTCACCTGCTGATGTGTGACGCCACTGGCACACCTTATTTGGCCTCGGTGTAACAGGAGCCTGTGCCTCAGCCACTGTCTATCGAGGGCAAGGGAAACTATAGAAGCGTCCTATAAACTTACACAATGACTGCTAGAGCCGCAGAAGGATTCAGTGTCTCTTACAGGGCACCTCCAGCAGCAGCTGGCCTCATTTGATGCAGCTGAAGTCATGCACTTAAGTGTAGAGAGGAGAGTCACCTGGAGTTTAGACAATAGGACACAAATTTGATTGTCTTTTTTTGCATGTCATGTCCTCTTTACGCTGCACTCATAAGTGACAAGGTGGCACTATAAATGGCACTGTGTTATCCTCAATTTTCATGTACTGGGTGCCATCCTGTATGTGAAGAGAAAGCAAGGGGCATTTAACAGTGGGACCTGTGACAATTAAGCTGGGAGTGAGGCAGTGTAAATCTCTCAGAGTGACCCTCTCATCTTTTGGGAAACTAATTGAACCAAAATAAGTCCTGGCTTTTGCTCATGTTATCATGTCTCATTTCATGGAAAAAACAACAAAGTTTATACCGCCCTCTGTTGGTGATATTGTTTAAACACATCTGTGATTTATCTTGCAGCACAGCACACAGATGTATGCATCATCACTATTTTCTTTGAAATTAGAGTTACATAATTAATGAGGCGATAAAAATAGGAATAAAACATGAAGAAAAACATGAAAAGATGCAAGGTCAAATTCCACATGTTTATGGTACACGTCTACACATCAAAACATAGGTCATCTATATATAACATAGGCCAGAGTGTGCAAGTACTATAGAGAATGGTAATCTGTCCTATGAAAAACATTCCCATAAATGCGTTTGCTTTTTAATCCCCCCCCCCCTTTCCCTCCCCATTCAGTCCCTAAGCATTTATCACTCATAAATGGTGATATAGGAATATTTGTGACATCCATTAACACGCTGCTGCAGCTCTGACCCTTACTTTCCTTTACTATTGGGGCTGATTTAATTTACGATTATTCTACTGCTCCACTGATGAAAACATCAGGTTAACATTTTAAATATGCATGGAAATGGTTGGCTAATAGTAATGGTTTTCAAAAACAACAGGTGTTTTCTTCATGGAATAGGAGGCTGATGGAGTTTAGTTCATAAAGCATTTTTTTTCTTTTCTTCACCTTACCGGTAGATGGGAAACGGAGTGCTTATGTTTCAGAGTTTGTATGAACTACATATTCCTTTAACCATATAAAAATGAAACTGCATTGATAAAATGGTGTGAGGCAAACTTTCACAGTGAGGTCAGAGGTCAGGGTCAGCTACTGAATTTCACCTTTGGACCTTGTAGGGATTCGGCTCTACAACACTTAAACAGCAGATTTGTGCCAACATGGAGACTTGAACCTTTTTCTATGGCTGAAGGACAGTCTCTCAAGCTGCTAGGGCAACACAATGCTTTGAGTTTGTTTAATCTTTACTACAAAGGCTCAGCAGGCAGCCTCGGCAGATACCGAGCAGTATCTTGTTTTTCAAGATGCTACAAAATGAAAAACTTTCTGAAAGCAGTGGAACACTTCCAACGCTGGCCTTGATTAGCTTGAAGCACTAATTTCATTAATTGCGATCTTTTACCAAGTGTTGCTTTCAAGGGGAACTCAATAGGCAGTTATACCTTATCTGAAAGAGGATCCATGACTTTAAATGTCGTCTTTAAGGGCCTGGTTCAAGGAATGCCCAATCACAGGTGTCGCTTGACCTAGGCTGTAAGGTCACTGGCCAGAACCTGCTTGATTCCCTGATATGACTTGTCTCTAAATTAATCATTTATCACGCCTTGTCAAATTAAACTTGGTGTCAGGCTCGTCTGGCTGTCAGGATTGCTTGCTGTCGTTGGTTATATAACAACCAAAGGATTCAAAAGGAGGATGAAACTAGAGGAGTCACCTTCTTCAACTAGAACACGTACAGAATTAGGAAATTTACCTACCTGCCAGTCTCTTTATCTCTATTTCCTCTGTCATTCCAGATCCTATTCTGCATTACTCAGCCCCAATTGAGCATGCGACCATGTGCTCGCCTGCACTCCAGACCCTGACCAAAGACCCAGTGGAGATGAGAGCCTTGTCATGTCTGGAGAGATCTAAACCACTTAGAGGATGAGCAGCGGTCTGAGCTCCCATCAGACATCCCAGCGCAGCATTCTGCCGAGAATAAGATCCTGGAGGAGCCCTGTTTGGCCACAGATAGCAGCTAAGTGCCCTGTTAGTTCACTCTATCTCCAACCCTTCAAGCTCCATTCCCAAGAGCCTCTTAAGAGACGCAGCTTTTCCTCTCCTCAAAAGCAGCTGAGCTCAGAAAAACACATTTGTCACACTGGGGAGCTTTACAGGTATCAACGCCTGTTACACTGTTACAATCCACCGGCCTCCTTTTATGGTATGGGTTTATAGAGATAGATTGTATTTCTTAAACTATTGATGCCAGGTATTTGCTTTTCTTTTTCTCTCTCTTCCTCTCACTGGACTGATTCTGAGCACACTGTGTTTGTGGTGTTTGTGTTGGAATATAATTTAATTTCAAGGCATGTAGCGTATTCATATTCAGATATATTGTTAACCAACAGTTATTGTTGCATCATGTCCAATTTTGTTCAGCTAAACCACTTGAAAAAGATGTTTCCCCACTTATCCCCATTGTGATTTAACCATCCAGAGACTTTTTGTGTGATTTGGTGAGGTTCCTAGCCTGTCTCCCTCTTCACCCCAATACAGTGGAGCTGAATAGGTGTTCATATGTGGGGCTCAAGCTGTCAAAAAATTGTGTTCCTTGGGGGAGGATGGATAGTTTGATGCATTCTTTGGCAGAAAATAGTTCCCAACAAAACTTTTCATATCTGAGGGCTGTGGATTATGTTTAGTATTGATGTTATTGCTCTTGTAAAGAGCTGTTGTTGTTCTTGAGAATTTCACATGTTAAAAGTTTGGGGTCCATAAAACAGCACTCATCCAGCTGCACTGACTTGGGGTGAAGGGAGACAGAGTGAAAATCTCACCAAATCACACAGAATATATCAGAATGGATAGATTGCACTGGGGTTTTGGGGGAAAATATACATTTTTTTGTATTTTAGGCAAATTAAATCATTAAAAGTGAAAACCCTGTTTGAGGCAGTGGATATGAGACAGTACAGACTGTCAAAAGCTGCTTCCGCCAATATTATATCACCTTTCACTTTGAAAGTGAACATACTGTCCTAGTTCTGCCCTATAGGACTGGCTCACTTGACCCTGTCTCCTTATGTAGGATAACCTTATATAGGCTATAAGCTTACAAACGCTAGTACTTGAACGCCTTGTTTAAGTGGCCCAGAGTTAAAGATTGTAAGACGAATGTACTGCTAATGTATTGCACTGCACTTTTCAGCAGCTCTGCTTTCAGGCCAGGACGGATCTAAAGACAGTCAGTGAACACCTGTCAATCAAACTCTCACATGGAGGCTTTCTTTCCATTGACCTGGGTGACAGGAGTCACTTTCAGGCAAATGTAACTGGGTATGGGTTGAAAACGGAGGTGAAAGGCAACCCAAGCCGGCTGATCACATGGTATTGTTTGGGTTGCTGCTGCTGTTAGGGTTTTTCAAATGAGATTCGGTCTAACGAGACACGTGTAGTTTACCAAATTCAAAGTACTCTCTGAACAGGTCAGTACTCAGTTTAATATTTAAACAAGATGCAAGAAGGGTTTATCTCTTTATTTGAGCTTTTTCATTTGGGCCCATTCTTGGCAAACTATTTAATTCCTGCTTGAAGACAGACTGTGGCAAAATTAGTATTAAGGTGTGGAGGAGAATTTCAGGCACGCGGTCCATGGTCTTTGTTCCATTGGTTTTCAAATATTCATGCTGCCCACAGTTCTTTAGAAACTCTATAAGGAGAGAATGGCCAAGTTTCCTGCCTCACTTTGGCCTGTCTCACTTTATCAATTAAACACCCCCATTCATCAGATTACAACCCCTACTTAAGTAGAGTACAATACACGATAAATCATTACACAGTTGCATTAACCCATTGTCTCACTGTTGCATCAACCAGGCTTGGTTTTAGTCTCAGTGCAGCCCTAATATCTTAATTGTCATGTAGGAGAACGATTAATATCATTTTCACCTTTCACAAAGTTCAGCTTTAGTTTACTGTATTTGCACAGTGATAAATCAAAGAGGAAAAATGACTGTAGTAAAATATGATGATAAAAGCACTGATAGAGGATTGTAAAATGCTGTTTTGTGCAGTGTGGTGAGATAAAATACTCCAAGGGCTCATAAAAAAACATCCCATGTAAAAACAACAACAAAAAAATCGGAGCAAATAGTAAGGAAATATATCTCTGCACATTTGCCCATTTAAATGATGGGTTAGGGTTAGGGTTGTTTCTGTATTTATATTAATACCTCACATACTGGCCATCAGTCAATATGTGCATCATTAGCAGCCCATCATCTGCAATGATAATATAGTGTATGGACACTGAACGTACAACAGCCTGCTCCACTTGTTTTATTAAACATGAGATGATCGATTGCATTGCATACCAGCAGATGGCAGTCCTTTTGCATAAATGATGCCAGTGAAATCCAGACCACAGATATTTTCACCTTGTAACAAGCCACCAAACACATCAACACCCCAGGCTTTATCTTGTCTGATTCTGCATAAACCACTGCTACTGGTAAACAAAGGGGTTCAAAGTCATTGCACTTTCTTGATTAAAATTAAATTTCTTACAAGCAAAGATTTCAGTGTTAACAAAAATGCAAAGAATTGGTTAATCGACTGTATGCAGCAGGGATGAAAATGCCTCCGTTCCAAATAAACAATGTATAAGTCACCAAAAAAAAAAAAAAAAAAAGGTACTAACTTCTGCCACTAACTTCTACAAGTGCCCACTATCATCCAATGGGCAGCATACAGGGAAAGGGAATTCTAAGGGGCACCAAGTCAATTAACTCTCAGAAAAAAGTTACCAAAAGGGCTTTACCTGAAATATGAAATATTTCTGATAAAAAGGTAAAGTCCTTAGCTGCACCTTGGAGTAATATAGTGTTTAAGTGTTGCTGAATCAAACTCTGTCTCATTGATACCAACCAGGAAAGGCTGGTTATCTGCTCTGTTCAGCTTGCTTGCCTGTCTGTAATGCATTTTTGTATAGTAGTAATGCTCTGTGCAGCATTTTGAACATCTACTTTATCTTTACCCAGCACCAGTGACAAAGTTGGATGTGTTTTTTTTTTTTTTTTTTGGTGTGTGTATATGTGTGTGTATGTGTGTGCATCGAATAAGCCTTTCCAAGCAGGGCTCAGACTAAGATTACCCACCAAGCCCTCTAGGTGGCGATAGAGATCAGGAAACAAAGCCCACATCATCACAACAAATACGTCTGGTTCATATGAGAGAGCCCAGAAAAAAAAAAAAAAAAATCATATTTCTCAGGAGGGGGAAAAAAATCTTGATCTCTCTTCCTTTGCGATTAATGAGTGAATGAAATAAGGAGCAGTTAATGCCGCAGGTAAATGATACCTTTTTAATACCTCCTTAAACCATACCCAAGTGTGAGAAAGATGCCTTTATAAGTAGGAAAAGGCCAGCAAATCCAACTGTGGTACCATCTGAATTATGAAAGAGGACGACGAACAGATGATTTCCCAAGCTGATGAATATTTAACAAGCAGAGTTTACTGACTTGAAAGTTGACTGTGAAAACGCTAGTTTTAATCATTGGTCTTTTTTGGCATTTAACAGGACCACGAAGGGGAACATACAGTATACCTCTTTACACCCATTCTCTCACAGCCCAAGAACTCATTGAACCTTTTTTTTTCAGTTTCGTAAGTGTTGACACTTAAGTACAAAGTGGAATGTTAAATAATTACTGTAGCCACGGCACAAGTACAATCATCATCACCTTAATGATGGCTTGGAATGATCCACTTATTCAGTCATTTTCTTGCATGTCTTCCCTGATAGTGTCAGTATCCAAATAGGTGCAATTTCAAGAATCCTCCTCCGTATTTGTTCGAGGTAATCAAGCTGATTGCAGTCTTTCTCTCTCTCTCTCTCTCCCCACAACTCTCTGTCTGTCTGTGTATGCAAATGCAGGGACGGTGAGCCAATGGGTGCAGGCAGTTTGGCTGCTTGCATGCATGTGTGTGTTTCAGTGTATGTCGGGGTACATACATGCATCATGCACTGGGAAAAAATCTCCATCTAAACAGGTGATTTACTCTCACTGTCACTGTCTTGTTGTTCTTCAAACAAGTGAGGCAACCTGAGATAATTCCACTTGTTTCCAATTCAGTTTCACTTGTTTCAGGAATTTTATCGTATAAATATGTTGAAACAAGGCAGAGTAAGGCAGATCAGCTGCCTTACTAATGTCTGGACTCTTGATTCAAGCGAATTATGGAAACAAGCTGATTAGTATTGGAAACAAGTGGGATTATCTCATCCCACTGGCAGATTTTTTTTTTCAATTGTTTGAAGAAAGACAAGATTTGTTAAAATGCTGTTGTTTGTTTTGCAGTTAGCCGACGGGTGCACATGCCTGCTCCCCCGCCCCCCATTCCCTCCACCCAGTCCTGCATCAGTGGGGAGTCAGAACCTACAGGTGGGCATTCTCTCCCCGGGGCGTGGGAGGAGAGGAGTAAGTAAGGTAACTAAATCAATACCATGTGAATTATTAAGAGCTTCCTCCACTGTCATGCACCATGGATTGGTTCTCAGGCTTGGAGACGGGGAGGAAAGACTCTCAGATACAAACTCCCACCCCGCTCTCCCTCTCTCTCCCTTTCTCCTTCTCACCCTCTTTCTCCTCCTCTCTCACTTCCTTTCTCGCTCTCTTTTGTGTTCCTCTCCCCCGTATCCACCGCTTCTTTATTTTTCCTTTGCAAGTTACGCTTCACACTTTACTGTCACACAGTCACATATGTATGCACGCACGCATCGGTCACGCACGCACACACACGCCAAACCCTCCCCCCCTCCCACGCATGCACACACAACCTGACCACACACGCACACACACACACGCGCACTGGTCTTTAAGCTCACCCTTGTCGGAGTGCTCATTAGTCAGTGCAGTGATGCAGAGTAGCCCTGTCATTAGCTGAGAGCTCTGTGTCCTCCACTCCCATCCCTCTGTTTTATTCTTCTTCCTCTACATAGGAATCATCTTCATTTTATCCCGGACGCCGAGGGCATTCCAAAGATCTACATGACAAAGATCTCCCTAATCCGACTGAAGTCTAAATACCCTCTGCAGACCATCTTTATTAGCAGAATTGAGATCAGGTATCCTAATTGCCTTTGCCATACATGTCACTTGTTACTGCCATAGCTAAAACCTCTTCAGGGAAGTATTTGCCTTGCTCACTTTTTCGTCTTTGGGTAGAAATTGAGATATGTGCTTACATACAAATGGCTCCCGTCTCGTTTGATGATGCATATATGTATAAGATAATCTTCTGTACCAGAGGTTGCAGTGGTTGGTATGCCGGTGTGGATTTTTCAAGGCGATGTGTACTCAGAAACAGGTGCACAGAGCCAAAAACGTAAGGCTGAATGTAATGAACAATGTAGTCTGCACTCATAAGCCAGGAAATGTGTTGTTTTGGTTTGCTTAAGTATTTCAGAGGGCAGTAGACAAGATAGATGTTTTTGGAGCGGGTCATCATCTGTATCTTCTCTCCGCTGAATGAATTAAAGGAAAAATCCAACCTGAAGCACTTTAACGCTGTTAAAAAAAAAAAAAAAAAAAAAAAAACAGCTATTGGTTATGTAGCTTGCATTCCTGGGGCCTGTTTTGCTGTTTAGTGGTGCATTTGTATTATTGCTGTGAGCAACAGGCTAAACGTAGACAGTCCCAGTGCAGCTACAATGGAGTTTGATAGGATAAAAATTTTCCGCTATTGAAAACATTAACAGTAAACATCAGATTTTGGTATCAAAGAGCAAATCCTTCTTTCTAGAGCTCCCTTTTTGCACCGATGTTCAACAATCATACGGGGAGAAATCCATTATGGAAGAGACAGATACCGATTTCTAGCCTCAATAGGCCTGGAATGTGCAAGACACAGCCGCAAGACATGATGTGCTCTAAGTAAGTGGTACAACTTTTATGTTTTCTCAGCTCAAAAACCTCTCATGCCACTGACGCAATTGCTATCACTATTGCTATTGCTGCAGCTCACAGCTGAATGCTGAAGTTCATAGCTATTCTACAGGGCTTGTTTAAAGGCATTCTGGGAGATGTATGAAATCAGATTCAACAGCTTTTACAGGTTCAATGCAAAAAAATCTCCATCTTAACACATCATTTAGTATCACATTCAACCAGTTTTCACTTGTTTTAGCAATATTTGTTGGAACAAGTATAAATATGTTGGAACAGGGCAGAAGAAGGCAGACCAGCTTACTAATATTGAGAAAAACACACCAAATTCAGTAAATTCTGGAAACAGGATGATCAGCATTGGAAACCGACATTTTTTTCCAACGTTGAGGGGACGCGGGCATGCCAAAACTTGAGCACTTCGTCACAAAATAACCTCCTGGAATTTGTTCGACATGTTAAACCGGTGATATGTAACACTGCTGGATTTTTCCTTTAAAAGGTGACATAATATTGTAAAATTCTCGGAGAACAATCCATGTGAAAAGCTGTGATTATCTCCCAGTGGAAATGAGTTTGACGTGTGCAGCAGGTGAATTTTCAGCTCTGCCTTCTTCAATCAGCAGGACTCAGTCGGTGCTTTGTAACGATTTGCCGGCACAATTTTTTTTATTTTTTTTCCCCCCTACCAAACTATTCACCTGTGGAATGGAAAAAGGTATTCATGGCAATTGCAGCATATCAGGGAATCCCTATCCTAATAAGAAGCACACACAGGGGAGCACATACACACAGAGCAGCTGCACACACTCATCCATCACTCTTCCTCTCCCTCTCTGTTTCTCCTCTGGCTTTCTCCAGCTACCATGACACTAATGCTTGTTAGTCATGTTTAGCCCAGTGGGTGATGAATCCTTCAGTATGAGAAGATATATTTATTTTCTCATCTCCCACCCACCACCCAAATGCTAATTTGTCTGAGAGGAGACGGGTCCGACAAACAGACGGATGGGACAGCCTGTTGTACTCATGTCATCCTATCAGTCTTCCCTCCAGCTTTCTCACCGGTGTTGCTTATCTCCGAGTTGTCCTCCATTTTCCCAAGCAATCAGCTAAACACAACATCCTCTAATATCTGTGCAGCTAATGACTGTTGTAGGCAAGGCGTTGTAGAAACTATCAATTTACATCAGTAGAGACGTCGTGGGAGGGGGTGAGGAAGAAAGTGTTAGTGTTTGTTTGCTGCGTAAGAGTCACCATGCCTGGAGGATTTGTAAAACTCACCTCTACACTACAGAAAAAAAAAATCGTGTTAAAAGTCATGTTGTCTCATATTCAGTGGTAAAAAGGTAACAATCTGCCAATGTGATGAAATAATCCTAATTGTTTCCAATGCTAATCAACTTGGTCCCAAAATTTTCTTGAATCAGGTGTCATTTTCTTGATCCTAGTGATCCGATCTGCCTTATTTGATTATATCTATACTTGTTCCTGGGGAAAAAAAAAAAAAAAAAAAAAAAAAAAAAAAAACTGAAACAAGTGAAACTGCATTGGAAACAAGTGGAATTAGCTCATCCTCCTTGTAGTTTATTCTTTTTAACCTCATTTGAAGAAAAACAAGATTTTAACACTGAATATGAGACTGAATGACTTGTTAACATTTTTTTTTGCAGTGTAGTATTTTTAGAACGATGCCACTCACCTGCTGAAGTGTCAGGCTCTGACACTCTGACTGGTTTGAATTCTTATCTAGTCTGTCAAATTCCTCCAAAAACTAAATCTTTATTTGTCAGAAATGCGTGCTATTTCTGTCACGTAAACACTCATCACATCCAACCTGCTGTGTTGCTAACTACCAACCACAGTGCAATTAATGAACACAATGATGAAAGGAGGACATTCCACTCATCGTGCTCATCGTGCATTCCGCACTGCATGCTATTACAAATGACCAAACACTCCATATAATAGCACATCATTTAGCCGATGTCCTCCGCTGGCTTAGCTCCCCACATACTCCACACTGGCCATCGAAATCTCTGTGATAGAGCACATTAATTACACCCGTCCAGAGACAGCTATGATTACAATTTCACACGTTTGAATGGACCACAGCCATTTGCCACAAAGCTGCAGAGGCAGAGCAATGACTTTGGATGGAGGGGAGGAGGGTGGGGGGGTGTTCATAATTCTCCAGAGAACTGCAGATGCAGGATATGTGGACGCATGGATGCTGACAGCTCTGGCGTTTAAGCAATGTGCTGTAATTGCATGCAAATGGACCTGAATCTGTATCTTACCACATCTTCATTAGCTGGTTCACAAGTGTCCGCGGCTTAGATGGAGGGACAATGGAGGGTTGAAGTTAATTCTTAGTAGGCTGGTTCTGTTTTCATATTGGACAACTTTAATTAAGCGATAGATTAAGTTTTGAAGGGATGGTTTAATGCGTTTGAGTCCCATGAGTGCTCTAATAAACAGCAGAATGGAATCAGTCAATGGATATCTAATGGGGTTGAAAACAGACACGGATGTCTATATTTCCAACACCAACTGCCATTTTTTGTTACTGCTAACACATTTACAACCATGAACGTTGTACTGTACATCTTCTACACAGTTTATTGTAAGAGACAATCTTAGGTAAGCATGTTGCTTCATAAAGTGTCATGTGTGATAATTACAGAACAGGAATCTGTGTACAATATGTCGACTCCTAGTCATGATTACTGAGGTTTTGCACTTAGTGTTCGCTTTAATTGCACGCTTCGATGTGAGAAATCCTGTTTTTCATTAAGTTTATTAAGAGTTGCTATTTGTAGATAATTCTTATCAGATAGATTGCGAGGTCACAGTGTTTTTGCTATTTATTATCTATCATAGTCTGTCTTGACCATACACAAGGATTTCAACAAGTACTAATTGTTAATGTGGATGAGGTATGTGGCAGCACATATTATATTCATTCTCTGCGGTGGAGAGTGACTAAAGTAGCATTTTTCTTGTGTCTGGAATCGTTTTGACCTGTAATCCCCAAGATTATAGTGGCTAAACTGCCCACTGTGTGTTTTCAGGCTCTTTATCAACCCCTGGTATGCTAGGCTGAGAGCACTGCTGGCCTCTGGATGCCCTTAGCCTGACATTCAGGGATCACAGGGGTAGCTAGCTGTGCGCGCGTGTGTTTTTAGTGTATGAGTGTGTGTGTTTGAGTGTGTCTCTGTGAATGCATGCGTCTTCACTGCCCTTGGGGCAGAGACCAACTCCTTGGAGCTAATGGTAGGTCAAGGTGCACAGCAATTAGGAAGCTGTTGGAACCATTAATTAGCAGATATATCACTTATACTATTGTTGATATAGACCACTTACATTGAAAATAACCTTTGGACAACTTTCCTTTCCTATAATATTCCTATTAGGGAAAATAATGACGGCCACCAATGATTTTAGGGCCCCATTGTACGACGTTATCTGAGAGGCGGACAACATCCCCAGCCTTTACAAATGATAATGGCAGAAAATAACAACTAAGGAACCGAGCCTTAGAGACAAGCCTCATCTTGAGAAACACTCTTTCAACTCTGTGCCCCATCTTCAGGCAGCGTGTCTCTTGAATTCACATCAGGATTTTTTTTTTTTCGAAGGGTTTCACCTGTGATCTGAGCCCGCCTTGAGCAGTTTGATTTTCCTCCCTGTGCCTCCGAGCCAGGCTGTGAACTTTCAAAGGCTGCGAGTAAAGCCGCGGTGAAACTCCGAGAGGGGATCTAAGCCTGCGAGCTTGGGAGCTCTGGGGCTGGAAGGGAAGGTGGGCGGGTGGGTGTAGGGACTTGGCGGGGGCTGTTTAGAAACTGCAGAATTATGAGTAGTAATGGGGACTGACAAGGCCACCCACATGAGAGAAAAGGAGCCTGTGGAAAACGAGGACACAATGCGCGGGCATGTGGTTGGGTTGAGACACCTTCATATACATGTCATCTGGGCACATCATCAAAACCCGCCATGTGCGGTAAGTAGGGTGATATCCTCGTGAGCAACACTTAGTCGACCCCTCAGTTCGACGATAAGGCTGTACCTGCCATTGCTGTACCTCTAACCCACAACCAAAGGATAAGCGACAACACAGGAGCGCTCCTCCGCAGTAGCAGAGGCCATTTTGCCGAGGCGCGGAGTGATTGACAGGCGCTGACGATAAAGGGAGAGAGGAGCGGCGTTGAAGGATAGCCGCCTCGGTGATGGAGTGCTCATGGGGAAGAGTAGCTATTGAATCCTCTTTTTAATCTGTCTGTCAAGGTTATTGAAAGTGCTGTCTTCGTTATTGCATGCCAGCCTTGGTCTTGGAGGGGCCATAAGTATGAGAACACACCCTCCCGCCTGGGTGGAGGTACAAAGCTGTAAACACACAGAGGTACACACATACACTCATTCACACATAAGCAAATAGACACCCATAAATATAAGCTCGTATGTGCATTTGTGGAAAGACAATGCATGTGCACTGCGGTTGTGAAGGAATTTAATATGACAAGCCTCATTTTTTTTTTTTTTTTTTTTTTTTCTTAAATAGGACGCTATAAATAATCCAGACAGGAGGCCAAAGGAGAAGCACTATGATCTGTACTGAATCTGTTATAAATAAGTAAATAAATAATAATAAAAAATCTTATAATAATAAAATAATAAAATAATAATAAAAATATTGAGTCTTAAAATCTTGTCAGTGGGATGAGATAATTCCAAAGCAGTTTCACTTTTTTTCAGGGGACAAGTCCTATAAATATATATATAATAAAGTATAAATATAAAAAAATATTCAAAGAAATTCTGGAAACAAGTTGATTTGAATTTGATCCAAGTGGGATTATCTCATCCAGCTGAGTGATTTTTTTTTTTTTTTTTTTTTTTAACTTGTTTGAGAGAAAAAAGATTTTAACATGAAATATGACATGAAACAACCATTGATCCTACCTTACATGGTTCTTACATGGACGGTCTTGCTCTAATGTATCGATGTCTATTCGTTTTTCCCTGAAACAATCTGCTGCTGTTGTTTCAACTTTGGTTCAGACCAGGGCCTCCACTCAAAAACGGACCTCTTTCAATCGATGTTCATCATCGGGTCCGGCAATAAGTTGTCAATGGGATTCTCATTAGGATTCAAGTACACTTTTGAGTAATATTGTATAGTACTGAATCACACTGACAGATGACTGGGTGAGTGGCAGTTGAGAGCTTGTCATGGTGTGAATTTTAATCAAAAGAGGGGATAGTGTCAGGCAGAAATTGATGCATCGGTATCAAAACCACCGTTATGTTCACTGTTTTGTCAAATAATCTTTGGAGTATGAGGGGTTTACCGTGCCATGGATCTGATTTGAGTATGAAATAAGCTACTTGTCCATAAATCTCCTCAAGGAGACTTATGGACAAGTTAACGTAATGTGATCATCTGGAGGGAAAAAACAAACAAACAAACAAAAAAAAAACAAATAGAAAAGAAAAAGGCCTCATTTAGGCAGCAGGAAGCAGCGTCCAAACTTCCTAGGAAAAAAAATAAAAAAAATAAATCTCCAGCCTGTCCATTTGTAATATCCCAAGCCATATGAATTGCATGACCAACCAAATGGAACTAAATGTAATTAAGATCTACTCAAGGTTAATTTGGTCAGTAATGGTATTAAGTATGTATGGAGAAGCCCTTTTTCTAAATACCAATCCATTAAATCTGTGTTATTAAAAGATGATACCCAAATTAGACCAAGCATATACACATTAAAAATAATTAGAGTTTATTCTGTGTGTTTTTCTGTGCAGAACTATAGCGAGGAGAAAGTAACCAAGGTGAATTTTAATGTTTATTATCCCTAATTGTCTTTATAAAAACACGTTTTTGTCAAAATCTTTCGCCCGTCATTCTGTTTGTAGCCAGTTATTAATGTGCTTTGGTTAAAATCGATTGGTTGACGTCCACTCATTCCAACTCCTATTCAAATTACAAATAAAGGACGGTCTTTTTAGAATTGAGCTTTGGTAAGCAAGCAGTGCTACTTGAAATCTGGCACCTATCCAAGAGAAATAACCTTCTATTCTCTCATTCATTTGGTTTGAAAACTTGGTCACAGATTGCCCTTAAACAGAATGATTTTCATATGCCAAAAGCATTGCTTTGTTATCCCCAGCAAGGCTAGCCTCTATCCACAGGCTGGTCTGAAATTACCAAATAATGAATCAAGCACCAGCGCTTTTCACATAGTTCTTTCTCCTATCAAAGGCTTGCCTTACCTTGTATTTAAATTTACCTGCATTATTAATTGACCATTCATTTCTTTAGAATAATGAAACCTCTGGAAGATGTAAAATCTCTGAAAGGCGAGCACAAAAATCTACACACACGATGCCAGTATTTCAAATCCTGTCCCTTTGCTATCAATGGCTTAAAAAAAAATTGCAAAACCTATAATAGGCTATTCATGCCTTACAGTATCTTTTATTAATATGCCATATTAAGTTCTTGTTGACTCTATGATTCTTAATGCAAAATGCCTTGTTAACCATGGAGTAGTCACTATCCTGTGCGCATGTGTTTGTGTGTGTGTGTGTGTGTATGCTTTAGAGTGTGTGTGTGAGCAGACACATGCATGTGTCTAAGTTTGTTTATGTGCGAGATTGTTAAAGTCATAATGTTCTCAGCAACTGTTTACACTCTAATGGCAATTAAAAGATGTCTTCTTGTGTATGCATGTGTGTGTGCGTGCGGGCATGCTTGTGTGTCTGTGTGTGCATACTCACAGCCATGGGCTTGAGTCAGTGGGGAATATTTTCCCCAGAGAGCATTCCCCACAATACTCCAGTCAGTGTCTCAAATTAGAGAAAAACCTCAGCATTGCTGTGCCTCATCCACTTTAATAGCATTTTAACTGTTATTGGAGCTCTTATATATGAGCATTCAGTGATGCTGGTCATGCCGGCGCGGCTATGAAAAGGACAGTGCCACAATAGCCCCCAACTGGACTGTGACAGGCCAATTAATGAGCCTTCATTGGGAAACAGTCGTTACATAGGTCACCTAAGAAGTGTAATTAGAATGCATTGTAGATTCTTATTTTTATTGAGAGCGTTAAATTGAAAGAGGGAATGCAATCAATGGCAAGCCGTTATAACGATGTAGGTTGATAGATTTGGGTAAAAAAAAGGTGAGTGTTTATGGTAGAGATGCAAAGCAGCTAACATGCAAGAGGGAGTGAGTGCATGTGTATGCACACACACATGCGTGCACATGTATACAGATGCACGCTCACACACACACACATGCACACATAACACACATAAATGTCGCCCATGTAGCTTGATAGATGTGTCACATTGGGGATGTGAATGGGAGCCAATTACATTTATAATGTCAAACGTGGTGCAGAAATTAGCTTCAGTGTTATTATGTGAAAGCTAATTGCAAGGAAATGCTAAAATGATTTAAATCACCAGGGCTATTTCAAGACATTAGGACATTTTGAAGATAGCTACAGCACTAACAATTTGTACCACCCATTTTATAATTACATTTAATAGGTTGTCTTATCAGCACTCTAAAAGTGGATTCGGATTATCGCCTGCTGGACCAGACCGACAGAACAAAATTGTATTTTTTTTTCTTGAGTGATGAGTGCTGGCCATTCTGCTCATAGGAGAAGGGGAGAGAGATAATATTCTGGGGGTTAAACTCTTGGATTGCCTCTTCAAAAGGTAAAATGGAGCAGAACGCCATTGGCGGGGCCATGCTTTGTATTTTCACGAAGGCAGTCTAGAAGGTCTACTATTGGCATTCACCGCCACTTAACTTCCCAGTGCAATAGATTTCCTACAGTATGCAAAGACACATACAGAGCGTGTTGCCGGGCCGTCCTCAGAATTGACCCCATCCAGCGGCATTGACCTCACTATTGTTGGCGCTCTCAGAATTCAAATTGTATGCTAATAAGGGCAGGGGATGGAGGGAAGGGGAGCGGGAGACATGCTTAGCTATTAAGTGTACGCAACACTTGAGTTGCCGCTGCTTATTAATGTTCAGGGTCCAACATTTCAACAGTGCTATGAATTATATGTTAGTTTTTGCAGGGAGATACAATGTGAATGCATTGCAATGGCCATAATGGCTAATTGTGAAAAGGTCACTGGAGTTGAATATACTCTTTGGCAGACTCTTGACTTATGTCGTTCTGCATTATAGAATGGAGAAGCTTTACACATCACCAAATTAGTTTGAGATCCATATGAGGACACTTTTCAGTGAATTGCACTCATATGTGCAAGATGGTGAGTCCTCACTGGAGGTTTGCTTCAAATCGGACAAAGAGAGTCACTGAACGCCTGAAAGGAAGCAAGGTAACGATAAAGGAGAATGAAAAAGGGAGACATGCACTGGAAACAGTCTTCTTCTTAAAAAGTCATTTAGTCTTAAACTGAAATCTTGAATCAAGTGTCATTTTCTTGATACTGGTGGGCTGGTCTGCCTTGTTTCAACATATTTATCCTTGTTCCACGAAAATTTCCTGGAAGAAGCGAAACTGCAAGCGGGATTATCATCTCACTGGCAGATTATCTCACTTGTGATGAGAAAAACAAGATTTTAAGACTAAATTGGAAGCTAACTAGCCTGTTAAAATGGAGATTTTTGTACTGTGCGGTGGTGATTGAAAGAGACAGATCATTATTGTGTGAGTGTGTGTCCGTCTGAAAGAAAGCAGGAGGGGAGGAGATTGTGTATTCTGTGAACGTCGGCCGGCAAGGGCTTAGGGCTCTCTGTCCGCAGCACCTGAAAGCCTTATCCACAGGTGTACAATCAGCAACATAAGCAATAGGCCCTTTACCCTAAGACCACATCATCCTGTGGGCCAGCCATGCAGACCCGGGGTGCCGCTCTGAGCTTAGAAAGAGATTACCGTCTGGATCTTGTGGAGGAGGAAATGTATCATTCATAAAGCGGCATTTCCTAATGGTGTATAATGTCTACAGTATGTGTTAACTGTTTAACCTCCGCCTGGAATGAATTCCCCTCCAGGTTTCACTGGAAAGGTGCCACGGTGTGCTAGGGATTTTCTCCAAATTCAAAGTCAAATTGGCTCCTGGTGCTTTTTTTATGTTTCATACTCAATTGAAATACCGCCACTTATCTCTGGTGATCTCCGCATATAAACAGTTGTTGGTTTGTTTCTTTGGCAGCGCTGCTTTCTGTTTACCAGTCGTGCCGATAAAGCAAATTGAATAGTGATAACTGCTGACAGTACTATGTTCTGTACCCTCTTTGAGATGCTATCTACCAGACGATTTCATTATTCATCCTCCTGCTGCTTTTGATGCATTAATTACAAGAGTACGGCGAAGAGAGGAATTCTTATGATCTCGTGGTTAACATAGCGGCCCCCCCGTATTGTCTCAAATGAAAACGAGAAGTCACACAGCTTCCATCTTTCTTCAAAAACTCATTCATGAAAAATGTCTAACGGCGCATAATGTATACGGTTTTACACGAGACACCCTTTGCTATGTATCTATCCTGATAAAGGCCACTGAATCACATGAGCTTTATAAGAATTTTACGTTCACAAAGTGCTGCTCATTTTTCTCATGTTGTCATAAATGCACATCATCAATTATTTAGGATTAGTCTTAAGTTAATTATCCTTATCCTGCTAATAAATTCATTTGTGTAAATCTGTGTAATCCCCCATTAAAGGACTATACCAGTGATTTGAATGCTGGGCCATTTACTATAATTTATGCACATTTTACACTGAAACAAACCATTTTGCAAATCACGCAGGGGAACTAAAGATTTCACCTCATGCAATCAAAATCCCTCAAGTGTCAAATTTGAATTTTTGGTTGAAACACCAACCCTATATTATTCTGCTTCTGCGGCTAACAAAGATGTCACCATTCATAAGCCGCATATCTGATAATTGACTGTGTAAAGCAAACGTTTGCCCACGGACTATTTTCCCTGGTGGAGGAATCGTTACTCTCTGCCCATTTTCAACAAGTGCTGGAAAACTAAAGTGGACAACTTTATTACGATGATGGAATACTGGTGTGAAGAAAGCTTGAAGTCTCTGATAGTTAATTTTCATATTGTAATGGAATGAATTGAAACCAGTGGCTGAACAAAAGGAAGGAAAAATGATATCTAAAGTTCTAAAATATGACTGCTTGCTTTGGGGAAAGGTCAGCAGAAACATGACATATAAACATTTTGTTAAACATGTAAAATCCCTGGTATGGCCCTTTAAATCCCCCTTGATTACTTTGTTTTGTCACCAGATAAGCTATACTGTATATAGACTTTGGCCAGGGAACGATGAATTGATTTATTTATTTACTTATTTTACAAAAAAACTGAGGTGTGATCCAAGTTTGTGTTGCACAAACAGTAAGCAGGAGCGAGTGTGTTTTATGGTGAAAACCTAGGGTTGGTAATGAGTTGGCCTTGATTTCAAAGTGGCAGTAATCAAGCTCTGTGTGCAGTTAATTCTATGTTCCATTATGTGCTTACATGCATAGGCACACACACACACACAGTGAATGCTTGTGCTTGCACAGACCCACACCGACACACATACACGCATACAAAAAAAAAAAAAAAAAAAAGCACACGCTCACACGCATGCCGCTGCCACTCACCCGGTCTTGTGCACAAACATGCACACACACACACGCACGCACACAAACACACACAGACATCACAGATAGAGCTCAGTATGAGAAGCAGCCCTCTCTCTCTCTCTCTCTGTGAGTCATTAGCCATTCCAGACGCAGGGTGATCAGCAGAGCCAGCCTGGCCTGAGACAATTAGAGACCCCAGAGGTGGCCGCACATCACAATGAGCCCCGCGGCCATGATTAAAACATCAGCCGCTCTCTATGCACTGCTGATGGAAGAGGGAAGGGGAAAAGAGAGCAAAAAAAAAAGAGAAAAAAAGATGAAGGCAATCAGAGTTTAGTTCTATCAGCTGCCTATGTTAGTGATTAAAGGGGTTTTTGTTCGTCATGTTATGAGAGAAGTCTGCGAGAGTTGTCAAAGGGTGGCTGGGCTGTATTTATTCTAACTGTATTGGATACATGCGTGAAAACATGTACACAAGCATGCACAGAGGCACAGCCCTCCTACCTTTCTCCTTACAGCACACACACACACACACACACACACATTACTGTACTAGATCTTGGTGCTCACTTGCTGTTCAAATGCCCACTACAGCATACAAACACACGGTGCATTCAACACTGTATGTACAGAGTCACAGATATGCCTTCACACCAGTTACCTTGGTTCTTATTCAACCTGATATGATAGTGCAGCCTCCAGTCATCCTGCATTTTCAAAAAGAGTCGTGAAATTATTCAAAGAGCTGAAAATCCAGAGACGCTTAAGATTACAACTGCCAGTGGATTACCACTGCTGCAACGTGGCTATCTCCTTTGACATTTGTGGCTTTGATATGTATCTCAGTGAAGGGAGATTTAGATAGCAAATCCCTCAAGTACTTTATTGTGCCTAGGTGCGTACCATTCGAAACCAAGCAGGGGTGGACAAAATAACTTATACACCACATGAATTAGGGCAGGATTTATTTAAGTAATGAAATAAAATGCAATGAATGCAAAGGCAGTTGCACAGAAAAGTCATATTGAATTCAATAACAGTAGGTTTTATTGAGGTCTGACCTTGACAAATTTTTTTAAGAGCTTTTCAAGTAACACAAAGCAAATACGAGAGTTGCAAAAGGCTGAATAGTTAGTGCCCGTGGTGCAGGTGTAACAGATTGTCTTGAAAATCATGACAACATGCCAGACACAGACAAAGGAACAATGGCTTTCATTTATCAGTATGGAAATTTGTGTGTACATTCCACAAACTGAAAACTTACGGTTCTAAATCATGTTCCAATCCCAGGTGTATTTTGATTAATTCCAATTACTTGTAGATGTGAAGTGTGGTCAGGAGACCTTAATTGTCATAACTTAGCATAATGTCACCGCCTCAGAAACGCCACAAGGCAAAGGAGTACACCCACAAACATAATCTTCCATGCCAAAATGGCAAGAAAGAGAGTGAAAAAGAACAACTTCAGTGACACTAAAATTGAGATAATACCCAATACTGCTAAAAACCAAACAAACCAAACAAAAAAAGTAAATACTGCTGTAAATACTACCACACAAAGCTGACATGTGGACAGAGATCAGAAAGCAGGTGAGGACTGGCACCTTCTCAGAAAACCATGCAAAAAGTTGAGAAAGTAGCTTACTTTCAAAACTGTGTACTGCAACTCCCATTGCAGCCAGCCAAAGGAAACATAACGGATTTATCATGCATGGGAAACAACCTTGGAGATGATGATAATTGCACCACATGGTGGGATAATAGCCAGGGAATATAGCACTATTTTATGGGGCAAGGTGCACCCTATAGCACATACATTGCTCACTCAAGGTGTATCCATGTGCCAAGACGATAAAGCCCTCAAACACACAAAACACATTCAGGATAAAGTTAAATGCCTTCCATAGCCTCGCCGACCATATCAATAATAATGACCAGAAGTTCTGGGGTACAGATTGTGAAACAGATTTCAACTTCCTAGGTTGTTCAAAGCAATTTTCTTCTTGAAAAAAAGGTCCAATATCCCACTACACTTATTTTAGGACATGTGGGGTTGTATTTCCAAAGATTAAAACTGTCCTGAAGGCAAACAGAGGCCCTAATCCTTCTGAAGTACTTGATATTAAAAGATTGTTGGTTGTTTCCATTGTTTTTTTTGTTCCTGTTTCAGTCTTGGTCTTGTAATCTCTAAGAGGAAGGAAATGTTTGACATGAGGCTATGCAGATCATCACTGTGTTCTGATTCGCACACATGCATAATGTCCAGACAAAAAAAAGTCTTCATTGTCAATCTCTCACTAAAGGCCGGCATGTGCCATGTGCTACAATACTGAGAAAAACCAGCCTGTTCACTGGTACTCCCACTGTGATTTGCCCTGTATTCCCTGTCCTTACTGCCTCAGCTGACCCTCATCTCCCCCTTGCCTCCCCTGCAACTTCTCCCACCCCACCCCTGCCTCCCCTCCAGAGCCTCGACGTCCTCTGATCTGAAGCGACACCACCACTTACCCAACACGCCGGTCCTCCCAGAGAAGGTTGAGCTATCCCAGAGTCCCCGCGGTGTGCAGCCCTCTGTCCCTCTGTTCTTATGGTTCAGTCACCATTGAGCAAAGCCTCATGGGAGCTCCACTTGAGTGCCTGGTGAGCCCACACTAGTCCCAGAGAATCTCCCTGTACTATGGCAACAGTATGGTAGATCTTGCTCAGCAGAACCAGACAACACAAACACATGGAAATGTAGCTTTATTACCATTTGCAGATGGGTGCATGAGCTGTAAAGTGAAAGGTTTATCAGTGCAAAAGGCGCAATATGTAAAAATGCAGCACCATTTCAGCTAGAATGACAAGAAGCATGGAATAACCATGAAAACTGATGGTTGACTCTGCGTGACACTCCAAACTTTAAAGGGTAACTCAACGCTAAATCACAAACGCCAGAAAACTCCTGCTGCACTGCCCTCTAGGGGTGAAACTTTCAGTCATGCTGCACCTCCGACCACACCCAGTAGAAGTTTTTCTGCCGGTGTTGAGTCACTCTTTAAAGCTTGTGTAGCTACTTTCTGAGTGGGTGGACTTTTGTCAAAAAATGCCTGCCTGAGATCCAGCAAATCCTCTCCTTGCTCCTACCCTCATGCATGTGCTTGTGCGTGGCGCCGCTGCTGCTGCATTGAACGGGGAGGAACTGTCAAGCCTTAGCTACATTAAGCTAAGCTGAAGTTCTGTTGAGGTGGGCTAGGTGGAGAAGAGAGCATGCACTGCAGCTATGCACAAGAGGTGATTGGCTGCCTCCTCAACGCCTCCTCGAGGTGATTGGTTGTTTCAGTCACTCCGAACAGATTTTAACAAATGACATTACAGCACCATGTGCAGCCCACCCTCTGTCTATAATGGCGCTTAATCAAAATTATGAAGAATAAAAGCTGATGCAAAATCAGCTGACAAGAATAAAATGAAATAAGCACAAAATATGAGGGCTGGGTCCACATGGTTCTTATTATTGGCCTGATTTGTTGTTTAGTCTAGACAGTCTTCATTTAGCACAATGCACTTTTATTGAACACAATGCACCAAAATGTAGATGTCATAAATAGCATCATCATCATAAAAAATGAGGGGCATAAACATTACACACCAAGGCAAGAGGCTAGAGAATGGATGGTTGGGGAAAAATGACACTCGGCTGTATTTTTTGTGATGGATAAAAAAAAAAATTTAAAAAAATGAGAAGAGTTGAATGGAGATATATACATCCGATACACAGTATACACAGTTTTTCATTAAAACTCTTCATAGCGACAACAGATGACTTCATTTTAATGAGACTTCACTTTTGAATTGAACAAATCCCAATTAGGAAACAGCATAATCAGTTTGTTTGATGACTGTGGTCCCTAATGAGATACCAAAACTTTGCTGGTAACACCTAAATGGGCAGAAAATAACGCTTGTCCAGCGCAATATTGCACCTAATGCCGTCTGATGAAGTTGTCGCTGCCGATGCTGTCTCGTTGAATTTGAGATGTTGCCGCATCCTCTCCTGTTCTGACACATGCTATAACAGCTAATTAAATGTGATGGCTGGTATTATTCAATTCAGAACAGTCGTACCTCAAAGAGCAAAGAAAATTACAAAATTGATTTGATGACAGCTAAATTGCAAGAGAAGGCCTTGATTTAACCAGCCAATGTAAATGAGTCCAATTTAGAATCGTGTAATGCGGCCGGGAGAACGCTGCGGAAAATGATCAGGCCAGCCAGTCACAGATATTAAAATGAATTATATCTAATCGGAATTTTAGTCACGCTACATTAACTAATAGAAAGTTATTAACATTTCAAGAGCGAGAAAAAAAGCTTTTGCCTGCAAAATTAACAGTGGCTTGGCTGACCCATGGGCCCGCGAGTCTGAACACTGTAATGACGGCATAATGGCATATTTACATTTAAAACCTCACTGGCTAATATTCAGATTCAGAATTAGACGTTAAGTCAAGGAATATTTGGTTTGCCCTCCTGCCCTCTCCTGCCAGCGTTTCTCTGATTTCAATAGAACAGTCCAACTTTTAATTTCCATCACTATGTACCTAATCTCTGTGGTCTTTTTTGTCTATGCCGCCCCACTTCTCACTGCTGTCTTTTGGTATGGTTGCAGTCTGTTTTACTCTTTAATCTAGCATGTTACAGTAGCTGTCGTCCCTTTGTCTTTTTTCTATCTATATATCTATGTATCTGTGTATCTATCTATCTATGTATCTATGTATCTACCTATCTATCTGTCTGTCTGTGTAGTAATATATCTCCCCGTGTGTTTGTCTTTATCTCTCTGTCTCTCTCTGATGATGAACCCAGTCTGTCAATAGGCTAGAAGGCCACCCCTGACAGCTATTTTACCTCTGGCAACGGAGTTTTGTATTTTAAGTGTTTTACTTTTATATTAATTTTCTTTGCTCACCAATATCACTTCAGTCTCTTATGCTTCTTCAATCCACTCAGTTTTTTTAGTTCAAGGGCTGAGAAGAACACAGAGAAGTGCTTAAAGACACGCTTTTGAGGCTGTTGATACCTGCCAGGTTTTGCTAATTTTCAAAGTACAGTGAATATCCATAATGAAACAGCGCGCCACAGTCAGCCAAGGACGGAGCAGCATTCAAAGACGTTTCATCACTTATCACACACTGCCCACTGAGCCATTAGTATTCACAACATATTAGAAGTTTCATGGACATCATACAAGACGATTCAGATGAACTGAAAGCATAGTCAATCCTTAATAAAGGCATCAAAATCTTTCAGTATTCACAAAGTTTGTTTTTATGACCAGGGGTTATTCAGATTCCAGTGTTTTTCAGTAAGGGAATAGAACAATTTACAAGCTGCACAATGTGAATATGAGTGCAAGCATGTGTGTGTGTGTGTGTGTGTGTGTGTGTGTGTGTGTGTCTGTCTGTATCTGTTTGTGTGTGTTGTGAGCGCCTGTGTATGTGTGTATACTGTGTGTGTGTGTGTGTGTGTGTGTGTATTATTGTTTCTGGGTTTCGCCAGAGTTGGGCTGACCTCTGGCCCAACACGTTCAGCGCCAGACATCACCGTTCCTCTCCTCTCCTCATTTCCACTCCTCCGCTTGTCTGCAACTGCTCTGTTCATCCGCAGCAAGCAATGAAATTTTTACATAGGACAGACTGCCTTTTTATTATTTAACGTGGTATGGGGAAGAGCAGGAATGGATAGCTGGTAGTATAGCGTAGTGGTGTGTTTAATGTTTGATAAAAGACCTTACTGCACTCCGTGGGGTTGTCGTTTTGGTTTTAAAAGCATTTGGGTGTCAGTGGGGGTTAGCGTGTGCACATGTGTATGTGCGTGTGTGTGTGTGCGTGTCTGTGTAAGTGTGTTTGGGTGTTAGGGATAGAGAGACACAAAGATACAACGTGGGTTCACATGTGTCAGGGTGGACTCATAAAATGTTCCCTTGCAAAATGTACGATGGTATTTGAGGAAAACGTCAAAGCTTGCTTCTCTGTGTCCTTTTAGGTTGACACTTTTAGCTTTTGACATTCATACGGGCTGTGCGCGTGTGTGCTCTTGCGTGTGTGTGTGTGTCTCCGTGTATAGCAGGGCGTCTACATCTGTGCATGCCTCGGCTGCGTCAGTGGTGGACTGTTTTTGTTAGGAATAAAAAGCGACAAAGAGCGTCTTCGTCTGTGTGTCCGGCCAGGCAGACCTTCCACTCAGCCCACCATCTGCTCCCCAGGTCAGCAGCCTCCTCCTGCTGCCTGCCAGCTTAGAGCACCGTAACTAACCCCTTTAAACCATCGCCTCTCTACCTGCATGGTGACTACACAGTAATAAGATAGACTGAATTATATAGCAATGTATGAACTGCTACCATGCTCTGGCTTTCTGTCTCTATGCATTATTCCCCTTGTGGTCATTTTGAACATAAATCTCCCTTGCAGTGGGAAACTTGGCCCAGGTGTGTCATTCAGTATATAGGCACATCATAGAAATACTGTTAACCAGATGTTTATCATTTCACCGAATCCTCACTGAAATCATATTAGTAACATTTGTGGATTTAAGTCCGTAATTTAAGATAATACATTTGGTCCACTGCTCAATTTTTTGGTGTCTTCACATTTTTGGAAGCTAGTGTTTGCTACTTGTTAAGTCATAATGACAAAGTCTTCATGTTCAAGTGCTTTTTGCATAGAAACATGGATCTGTTTTGTTGCAAAATATGCATCATGAAGTGAACAGTAACACATCTAAGCAAAGGTCAGCGGCTGCTAAAACTAAGTTGTAGAAAAGTAAAGAATTGCTTACCCTTGACTGGTGGGAAAAAAAAAATCAACACAGCCGAGTACTGTGATATTTTTTTTGCAATTTTGAATAAATTCTCAAGCCCCTTGTATTGATTATTTTTGCACATTATTTTCATGTGATGTCATTACTGAGTCAGTTTATCACTTAACTTGTCTCTTGATTTATCATATATGTTGTATATTGCACTAGTCAACTCAGCTGTTTGCAGTAGGTTGGATTTTGATATCTGTACATTTTCAGTCAGTGCTGCAGAACATTGCAGTGTATATTACGAAACATGTGCTGCGATTTACTTCTGAGGCTTTGCTTGTTACGTCTTTAGCGGGTGTTCATTTGCCCCTTATATATCCGCAGCTCGTATGTACGCTAATCCTGATAGCACATGAAGGCAGCGTTTGTGTAGGTAGCTTGCTAATTGGCAACACACTGAACATAATGAACTGATGTTGCTGCAAATTCCAAGCTTGTACTTTGTTCCCAAGATTGCTGATTTATTAGCGGGCAACAGCTAGCCCAAGTCATGCCATACCTTTATATGTGAATTTTCTGGGTTGTATGTGAGTAGGGGAGAGTGGGGTAAGTAGTGCCAATTTTTACTTAAAGTGCCTTTAAAGCGAGGGGATTACAGTAATGCCTCCAACTAAAATATGCACACACAGTTTAGGATGTTGTGCATCCCTGGGAACAATCACTTTGGATCTTATATAAACTGTTTGAGAAATATAGCTTTAGAAAAAAAAAGTGGTTTTGTGGCACAACTTGCCCCCGGTGCTGGGTAAATTGTGCCATTAGAGAGAATACACTGGGGTAAATTGTGCCATTGATAATTAAAGTAAAAGAGATCATTTTAATCTCACAAATGATAATGCTATATAAAAGCAAAACAAATTCAATACAAAATTATTTATTTAACATTTATTTATTATTTTAACAAGATCACAGGCCACTTTTCTATAACAAGGCCTGGCGCCACATGAACACATACCCAGAACAAAATAAAAATTCCAAAATGAGCACCTGCAAATCATTCTTCATCTGAATCTGAATAGTTTTAGTGATCAAAGGCAAGAAGACAATGTACAATAACAATAAAATACAATAAAGTAATATATAGTATATAATCACAAGTTGTACCACTGGCACAACTTACCCCAGGCCCTTTGGCACAAATTACCCCAAGCCCACCATTTTGAAAAAAATGCATCCCCCAGCTGTTTTGAGCTAACATCATGCTAACTGTATAGACTCATGGTGTAGCTTACTAAAGTACTAAAACCTGTGTCAACTGTTTTCAAAGTTTTCTATAATTGTTCATACACAGCAATCAAAAAACCTTGATGATAGAAATTTTACTTTGGAGGGCAAAAAAATGTTTTTTGTACTTAAATGTGCTTACCTCTCAAACCATGTGTCTCCCTTCTTTGCAGGATGAGTGAAATGGATGCCTCTTCAAAAATATGTGGTCACATGACCAACTTCTTCTATGGTTTTCTAGATAACAGGGGTGGCACTACTTGCCCCTTGGCACAAATTACCCCATTCTCCCCTATGTGAGTTTTCCATCCTTACTGTTGTGTAAGGTCTATTAGCAGAAGTTTGTTTTTCTCAGTCAAAATTATCTCAAACGTCGTGGCATGGTTATGAACGTTTGTCATGTTCGAAAGCCATTGCTAAAATAGCCAATACCCAGTAAACTCTGAGCCAACCAGTAGTTTATATGAATAATAACTGAATATCACTGGTACATATTTTGCTTCACATGCAATCACTTTGTGGAGGTGTTTGTCAAGACCTGTACTGGTTGTCAAAATAATACTATTTAGTTATGGCAATTATTTATTCAGTGTTAATTAAAGTTATCTAATGATGACGACATCGCTACAGTCCAGCTACACCAGGAGATGAATGAATGGAGATTAATCTAACAGGAGCTGAATGCTGTATCTAACCTGCAACATTAGAATGTACTAAAAACCTTTGTGTGGAAAAACAGAATGGGTTGTGTCACATTTTACTGCTACAGTATCATTACAGAGGAAAGAAAAAAAAGGTTAACTGTAGCGATTTACAGCAAATCACAGCTTCCTCAGCAACGTCTGATTTCACTTACAAAGTAAAAATATGCTTGTGGGCTGATAGATCTGTTTTCTCCAAGCAGCGCTAACAAATGTAATTGCCGCATTTTTGATACTCGCTTTCCTTCAAAAACCCTCGCGCATTCCAGTTGTTTTTATTTGTTTACCTTGCCGAGAGGGAAAATAGTTTGAGACAAATGTAGCATTTTTCTGGTAATTTTATATAATTAGATGCTGTAATGGAAGCGACAGGCTACTGGGGAACGAAAAAGTTAGTGTGGGCATCTGCCTGCTGTTTTTTTTTTTTTTTTTTCTCTTTTTATGTGTGTGTTTCTGTGTGTGTGTGTGTGTGTACCTGTGCATGCAAGAGACCAAGGTGAATGGCAGGGCATGCATAGCCTTCCGTATGCGCGCGCCATAGCTTGTTTGTGTGTTTTGTGTCTGTCTGCATCGCCGCGGCCACGTCTGTTAGCACTCAGTGAGGGAAAAAAAAGCAAAAAAACAGTTTGTCTCCCCCCACCACTTTACAAATGAAATCAGTGCTGCGAGGCGGTGGATTAATATCATAAGGAAGGCCAGAGTGGGCCATTAGAGTGGTGTAATGTTGCTCCGGGGCCTTGTGATGGATGGCCATCGGCGCTACGGCCCTATTTGCACACAGTCACCTCTGTGGTGGCCGCCATTAGCAGGACATGGGAGGTAAGGGCTAAGGGATGGTGGTGGGGTGGCCGGACCAAGGCTTTATTA
Source organism: Myripristis murdjan (assembly GCF_902150065.1). NCBI lineage: Eukaryota > Metazoa > Chordata > Actinopteri > Holocentriformes > Holocentridae > Myripristis > Myripristis murdjan. The sequence goes on from NC_043981.1 coordinate 10,549,877, forward strand.
GAGAGCTGCGCGTTTGTATTTTCCTATATACGCGTTTTTATATGTGTGCGCTCACATTTGCGCGTCCACCGGCACGTGTTTCGGCAATTACATGTGTGCGCGTGTGTGTTTCGAAGTGTGTGTGTGTGCGCCTCGCCTCCTCAACAGACAGATGTTGCGCTCCCCGCCCTCCACTCTATCTAACGTGTCTGTCTCTCTCAGTGGACGGGGGTAGTAGGCAGCAAACACACTCACTGTAATTAAGACAAATTAGCCTGGATGGCAGCTTGCAATAACAGCAACATATGTTGGGAGGTTTGTGTACAGAAGAATACGAGACATTATCAAAATCATCATTAGCAAATCACTTATCGCAAATAGAATCACGTTATACACTCTGAAACGCAGATAGATTGATAAGACACCTCCCCTTCTCTGCTTTCTTTTCGTCCCTCTCATTTATCTCTCCCTTTATGACTTTTACCCTGTTTGCTTAGCACAAATCCTATCTGCTATTCTACATCCATGTTCCCTCTCTCTTTAATTCCCTCTCTCCTTGTTTCTCTGTCTTCCTCCATCTCCCTGTCTTGCTCTATCACTCTCCACGTCGCTCCCGCTCTCCCCAGTTCTCTTTCCCTCTGCCTCAACATTTCAAAAGAATGAATTACTTTGGGCTGTCACTTGGCCCTGGCCAAGAATTCATTTTTGTGGGTCAAGTGTTTCAAACTGTCATCTTTGACAGGAACCATCTCATACAATAACTACATGGATGGACCTTGACTTCGAGTGCTTGCGTTTTTTTCCTCTCCCTCTTCATATGCATGCTAAAAAGATCTCGGCTATTGTTGGTACAGACAGAGGGAGGGATGGAGAGATGGAGAGAGATAGGGAGGTGTGCGTGTGTGTGTGTGTTGAAGGGGGAATTAGATGGAGAGTGTAGTCATGAAAAGGGCGGCAAAGCAGAGATCAATACTGGATTAATAGATTCAACTCGGCCACATGCAAAGTTATATCAGGAACGAAAATATCAAGGGCTCCCGCCAAGTCAAAGCAAGATAAAGGAATTCACTCAGCATGGCAGCTAGCACCGCAACATTTACCATGCCAAGGTCTTAAATATAACTAATTTGCTAATGAAAAAGATACTATAAAACATGGTGTTCCGGCTCAATGTGTGAACTAAAGATGGCATTGGGTTGACAGGTCTGAACATTAACCGTGTGTATATGTGTGTGTTTGTTGCGTGTTGCTGGGGACAGCAGGGCTTCAATGGCATTGGACTTGAGCAGACAATCTATTTACAGTGTGCTCAGGGGAGCTTATAAACAAATGTTGAGTAATTTCAGCCAGGAGTAATTACCCTTGCCGCTGACAAGGAGAGTGTGTTAGCACTCCCCTTCACCCTCGGCCCTGTCCAGAAGGCTTCTAGCGTGCACAAACACACACACACACACGCACGTGCACCCACACATGCACACACAGATGCACACACACACACACACACACACACACACACACACAATAGTGCAGAGCCATAACGTGCTTCCTTGCGTACGTGTGGCTCGTGTCCAGCAGTCGATACCACAACAACACCTTTCCACCCTCTCTCTTTCACCCCTCATATTTGGAAACGCACCGACTAAATATTCCTGCCTGCACAGAATAATGCAGAGTTTTATCTAATACACCGGCGACAGAAACGTGGAGTTTTCTCTAACTGACTGAGAACATTTAGAGTCTCTTTTTGCATGCAGCGCTGCCCTGCTTCACACTCAGCCAACACAATTACAGTCCTGGACCACTTGCCAGCATGCAGCTTCACTCGAGCAGCTGGGAGGTTACATGCCTTGCTTAAAGGATAGATTCGGTATTTTTCAACCAAGTGAAATACTGACTCCCATCATTGAAATCATACATAGCACAACATCACCGCTAGATTCAGTGATGAGAAACAGTCCGCATGGGCATCTGATTTCAGCCTCAAAGACCTTTGTAATTTCCACATTTTGAAAGTAAGACACGTTAAAAATGTCCATTGGAAACGATGGTCGCAAATGGTTGCCTTCTTCTGTTGTGGTCATCCAGTTTGCCTTAGACGCACCAAGTTGGAAATTTTGAGCTGAGAAAAGTAAAAGCATTTGGCATGTTTGTGTCTTTTGCTTTCTGTCTGCACAATGTCATTTTTTTCTACACTGATATTTTCAATAAGAAACAAAAAAAAAAAACAATGACACCTACTCTATTGGCCATGGGCTCTGTTGGGTTGTGGATATGGGGCTGCAATACATTACGTTTGTGATGTTAATGAAGTTAGTGCTGCAATAGTCAATGCCAACACTGTCCTGTATGCAAGAACGCCACCCACCTGAAGATTGTGCAATGCAAATGCAAAGTCCACCATCAAACATGTAATCAAATTGGACAGCAGAGACAACAACAATCCAGTGTGATTTCTACCTGAATGTGTTCGCACGACGCTTATAAGCATTTTCAAAATTTTCTGTTTTCCCTGTCCATGCTGCAACACGGATGGGTGAATTTATTAAAAACTATCATCTTTGGAAGGCGCTTCTGAAAAAAAATGTCTGTTTCTGCTTGTTGAATGCACTGTTTATGTGGATGGGAGGCAGTAGTTGAAAAAAAATTATGTGTTTTGAAATTTACCCGACTTAGTGAGGACAAGAGCTCAACCTGACGTCTTTTGTAACCTTGAATTATAGTGTTTGGTGATGGTTTTCAAAGAGCAATATCAGTATTTTTAGAGTGATGTCGTATTTTATACCAATATGTGGGGTCTTTAGGTTTATTCCAAGTTTATTCCAAAACCTTAGTATACAGAATTCCCCTTGGATTTTACTTTTGTCAGGGTGGAAAAGCCTCTGAAACACTATTCAGACCATCATGGGACACCAAACTCTCCAGCCTACGCAAATAAAATTCTTTTAGTGCTTCTAGACATTTAAAGGAGTGTGACCCACTGCATCTATTCAGTTTTAAATGAGAAAATAACCTACAACAAACATACTTGGACACTTAAACAAATGAATAAGTTGTGCTGAGAAAATGGCATTTCATTGCTGATGTTTACGTGCAGCTGTGGTCAGGGGGGAAGCTCCAGCATCGCATTTTATAAAAGTAAGCCTGCTATATAGGTGCATCCCTGCTATGAACCATTCTATTATGTTGGTCACCTGTATATATGAACTAGTGTCACCAGTACAAATTTCTGTGCATTTCTTCAAGATGTCCTTGACCGATGAAAGCAAAAATTGTCAATGCAGTTTGTAACAGCAATCTTTCTCCAGGTTCTCTTATTTCCAAATGAGAGAAGAAAAAAAAATGTTTTTTTTTGATGTTAAGATTTTGAATCCATGTTGAAACGTGTCAGGCATTGCCAAGAAGAGCTTAAAGGCAGTTAATCTGAAGATAAGTAACAAAGATGTGCAGAAACGAAACATATAGGTTAAATGTTTGCAGTGTAACAACCCCCTCGCTCATTTTTCATTAGGATTCTGCAAACACAGGCCAACAGATCATGTTATTGAATAAAAAAAAAAAAACAAGCAATCAAAGTCACATTCAGAGCTCCATTGTTTTACATTTTAATCATTTGGGAGACTAATTACAAGATTGAAATGTAACTAACAAACAAGCAAATTAATTTTCACCTTAACCTTTGAAAGGCATGGAGGCCAGATACAGGCTTTATCCCATCTGATCGATTATGATCTCTCGGCTCGCGCAGAATGGATTCCCATGCAAATTCAGCCGGATCAATCCACATTCCCGGGGAATCGATGGAACAGCTTTTCTAGACCTTCCAGAGACAACTGTATGATTAGGCAATGAGATAATAATGACTGCAGAAATAACACCAGATCAGAACAGATTATATTATCAAAAAAAAAGAAAGAAAGAAAAAACGCAAGAGTCTGACACAGTATCGAGCAAGTATCTGGGCTGTGTCCGTGCAGCACAGAGCATTAAAGAAAGAAAAAAAAACGTGCATGAGAGAGGAGGAGGAGGAGGAAGGGTTAAGGGAGAGAAAAGCTTCGTGTCGAATTCAGCTCTCCCTTCAAATTCCAAATCAAATAGTGGAGCTTTAAATGCCACAGCGGAGACCTTTTCCTCACTCATCCTTGTCTCTGTTCTCCTTCTCCAGGCCCAGCAGCTCCCTTTGATTCCTACCAAGCAGGGTAGAGATGAGAGGGAGGCGGCTGCTTAGGCCCGGTCTCTGACAACTGGATGATACATGGCACCGTAGCGGTACACAGTGAGGGAGGGGTTGTGTTTGTGCGCTTTCATGTCTATGGACTCGTGTGTATGTGTATGAGGAACACAGTCTGACAAAATTTGGTATTAATGAGCACCACTTCTGTCATGCAATTGTTTTGTGGACAAAAACATTATGATATCATCGCAATATTTTAACCACAATAACATTGGTATCACGATACAGGCACTTCTGCGATATGCACTACATTGCAAGATAATCAGCTATGTGTTTTTTCAGTCAGTACGTTTACAAGCACACTCATTTTCCACTATTATTCCAAATTTGATACAGGTAAACAGCATATTTCATTTGGATATTGCTAATAAGCCCTTTTTTCTGAATGTAGCATTTTCTGATTAGGATATGCCACAGGTGTCAAACTCGTGCCATGGAGGGCCGAGAGGCTGCAGGTTTACATTCCAACCAACAACTTCACCAGGTGATTTCACTGATTAGTCCCGCCTCTCTGTTTGGAGGTAGGGTGATCAGTGAAATCACCTGGTGGAGTCTTTGGTTGGAATGAAAACCTGCAGCCTCTTGGCCCTCCATGGCATGAGTTTGACACCCCTGGGATATGCCAATATCATTTGGATTTCTGGAGCATTCTTTGGTCATGTGTCCAGCACATTAGGAATATATGTCTCAATTTGTATTTTTTTCCTGCAATTTGGCTGCCTGTGTAGCATAACACCAGCAGTCACTGAACTTCAACAGCAAGAGTGTGTATTTTCAGAGCAATGGGGCTTCGGCGCAATGGGCATTTGTGTCTGGGATAATAGGCTATCAGACTAATGGGCTTTCAGTCCAAAGGGACATTTTTCAAACTATTGGAGTTTCAGAATAATGGGCCAATAGACCAATGGCATGGGCACCCCAGGAAAAGTAGACATCCAAACAATTTCCAAAATTTTGGCACTGGGAAACAAAGCCACAGCAGCTTGGGAAAACACCAAACTCTTTCACCGTGTGTCGTTATGCATAGTGTAGCAGTGTAAACACTGAAAAACAGTTTGTGGTGAGTTTGCGCATTGAGAGCAAACTCCTGCGAGTCCTCATCAAACGGAATGTGGACTGTTTTGCTATTTAAGGCTGTAGTGAAAATTTGTGTGTAACAGCCCCCATTTCACATCAGTGGCATAAAACGCTCAGAGTTAATGAAGTGCTCTCATTAAAATCAATGCTGCAATTCAAACCAATCTCGCACAACTGGCAAGTCGGCAGCACTCCTGCGAGCCAAGTGCACTTTTTTACACTTCAGATCTATTTTTTCTGTGAATCACAGGTTAGAAGCCATAGAGAAAGAGCACACAGACAATGTTTTTGAACATATATAGTTTGTTTTGAACCAATCAAAACACTATTCACGATGACATTTCATAATGCTTTGCTGCACCAATTGCATTCATTATTATGGACTTATTTATGGATTATTATTATGGATTTATGGACTCACTTGTGGACTATTTACGGAAATGCAAACAACTATATACAGAGATTTTATAACAGTACAGAGACCTAGTGTAAAAAGCATTTGTGCTGCTTCTGTTGTGTGAATAATTGTCGCTTTTGTTCTGTTGGACCCTGGGTGTGAAAAGGCAGTGGGCCTTCTCCTCTCAGGATTAAATTGTTTGGCTTCCGAAGACTTGAATCATGATGCACAAGCTGAATGGAGTGATTCTGTTGTCATTTATTATAAATATATACAAAAAGTGGTCCCCATTGGCTTCATTTGTTGGAGAAGGCTGCTATGCAGGTCCACTAGCTGCCTCCCTGTGTGTTGTGCACACAAAGACACTCCAAGTGTGTTTCAGTTGGAATGGAGGTGGGTAATTAATGGCAAGAAAAGAAAAAATGTGAATTGTTCCTTTAACTCCAACTCGCTGGAGCAGCTGCGTCTTAATTTTCCACCACACTATTCCAATGCCAAACCACTGCCTGCTTCTTGTTGTGCTCCTATACATAATCCCCGAGTGGTAGGGAATATATCTTCATCTTTTCAATCACATTGCATTTTTAGACATGTTCATGTTCATCCCACAAAATTTTCTGTGCATGTATTCATGCGTACTTGCTTGTGTCTGCACGTCTTTGTGCGTCTAGGCTTCAGTAGATTGTAGTGTTTGCCTCTTTGTCCTCTCTTTGAAAAAGTTTTTCCCCGCCTGATATAATATGCTGGGCGGGTGGCGGGCTACTCTAAGCGTCATTGTGTTGCCGCGGTTGAGGACTGCAGGAAGTTGTGCTTGGCATGAGGCCCAGAAGCAAGGTGAGGACAAACACTCCCAACAAACATTCACTGACGTCCACAAACCTACAAATGTAGTTGCATGTAGTTGTGCGTCTGGGTAATGGATAATGGGGGAGAGTGGTGGCGCGCGTGTACGTGTGCGTGCACGTGTTTGTGCGCCCACATGTGCACATGTATGAGCAAGTATACCTTTCATCGTGCTGAGATTTGGAACAGCTTCACTTTGCACAGGCTCCTTAATTCTCCCTTAATTCGTTTGTGCTCCAGATTCACTTGGCTGGTAGGATAACCTGGGAATGATAATGAAGTGAGGAAAAGGAGAGGGGGGGGGGGGGGGGGGGGGGGGGGGGGGGGGCGTGGAAACATCGCAGCACATGAGTCCTTCTCCTCTCTCCCCTTTGAATGTGCTCAGAATGGATTTAGGGCTTTTCAGGGAGTCTTTTAAGAGAAGATGGATCTTATTAGTGCTGATTGCTAGTCACAGGACATTTTCTGCCTCAGATCCCACTTTACTTAACCCTTTCACAGAGACACAGGGACTTTGGCATAACCAACAGCAAACAATGCTATGGATGTGACCTTAATGTATGTCTAAAATGGATAAAACAAACAGACCCACCTAATCCAATCATGCCTCTCTGTGGTTTAGTTTGCCACCTGTGTCCACACTTTAAAATGCTAGTATTTGCCTGTGCTGTATATATTCTAAGCCAACACGTTCATATTGAGTAGGAAAAAAAAAATCATTAATCAAATTAAAAGAATCCAGTCTCTACAAGCGCTGTCCTTTTGCTGCCTGGTCTCATGGCGGTGATATAGTAACAAAATTTAATATATAGATTAATGTACATGGACTCAAACTATCGTAACAGTATGGAGGTATGTTTTGTGGCTGTTCCTGTTTTGTTACATTATGTAGGGTTAACATTTTCTAACATCAGCCATGACTTTTACCTAACCTTAACCATGATGATGAACCTTTGCTAACCTTAGCCAAACTGTTTTCCTGCCAATTTTAGCCATGTTTGGTTCCATACTTTTGTGTTCATGTAGGAAAAAAACTGATAATTCATGTCCATGGACACGAATCTGTGAGACTGTTTTTCATATTATCAGACTTAAATGACTTAGTATCCTTTAAAAAGCACCACATTTAAAGGTGCACTATGCAAAATTGCCCAAGGTGGACTGACCGTTCAGACTTAACTCACAAAAAATGCGGAATAAGCATGTAAGTTGATGCAGTGCAGTGACCTCGAGCTGGATTTAATGTTGGGATCTAAGAAGTGTGGAGAACATTTGCATGTTTGTAGGAAATAAATGAAGAGCACTTAAATAATTGCCTGGTTTTCATTGCCAGACTGACTCACTAATAGATTATGTGCTTATTCCACATTTATTGTTTTTGTCAGTTGAGTTTTAAGGGTCCTCACTTCAACCTCAATCAAGCCTCATTTCTGCATTTGAACAAAATTATTAATCTTTTTGTGACAGTAGATGTCACTTCTGCGCAGTCTTTGGTAGCCCATTTTAGGATGAATGTCTTCATATTCACAATGTACCAACACATCACCTTGAAATTCGTGTATTTGCTTAATCAAGCCATATGCATGCTTTGGTATTCAGAATGGGTTCGGTTAGTTCTCTCTAATTGGTTTTGCCTTAAACAATGGCATTAATAGTGAAGTCCCAGAAGGGTGCACGCTGTCCACCCAGGAAGGCAAAAGAAAAACACTTATTAATTCAAAGCATTTTGATTAATATGGAGCCTAATCAAGGCTAACTGTACAGCATCGGAGCGGGCCATGCAGTCTGAGCTTATTCCTGCTCACTCAGTCTCCTCTGTTTCTTCTGACCCAGCACCTCTGTGTTTTGACAATCTCGCCCTCTTCAATACACAAAGCAACAATTCATCCCGCGGAGAAGAACGAGTAGACGCAAAGGAAAAAAAAGGCTGGAAGCGGGGACGATCGATAAACAGAGTCAGAGCTGTGATTTATTTACCGCTGCGTGTTATGTAGAGGGAAGAGGGGGAGAAGAAAAGCCTTCTGATATGGCCACAGGCAGCCGACATAATGGGGCCCTCTCAATCTTCTGTGAGTGGCTTGTTGGATTGTCAGGCCAGTTTCCGCCGGTGTTCAAAAGCACTATCCGATCAAGCCCTCGAGACGCAAGCGACTAGACAGATGATTACTCACTGTAAACGATCCAGGAGGGGGGGAAAAAGAAAAATAACTACAGCGGATATTGATGACTCAATAGACTCGGTGACAGACGATTCCATTTGTGTCTAGATAAAGTGTTGGCTGTCTCGGATCAATCATAATATAGGCCTCTTATTGGGCATAAAAACCATGTTTAATGTCATTAAATCCAGATCTAGCTTGCTCCTCATCTCCCCCTCGCTCTCCTCTTCCTCCTCCTCCTCTTCCTTTCCTTCTTACACATATCTGGCAGCCTGCCTTCAGTGTCTATGTGTGCTTCAGTACGAGAGAGAAAGAGAAAGACAGTGGGGGATGGGGTTTGAGTTGTGGTGGTGGGGTGGGGAGGAGGAAAGGCATGGGTGAGCAAGGGGAGATGGGAGAGGAGAAAAAAAAACCTTGGAGGCAATCATTTCTGGCAGAGCGGTGGCAGTTTGGGTGTTTTTTTTTTCATAATTTCAGATGGTTTGGAGGTAGCTGGCACTTGGCTAAGGGCAATAACAGTTTACAGACTGCTTATGTCATCACATTTTGACAAACTTCTCAATCTGGAGCGACCTTCGTGGCATTGACACAGGCTCACCTCTCTCTCTCTCTCTCTGCGTCTCCTCTCCTCGCTCTCTGCTGAAGTAGCCAACAGCAGGGGTGGTTTGTGTTTATTACAGGCATTTGACTACCAGAGATGTCCAAATCTACATAATAGCCCATTTAAAAAAAAAAAAAAAAATAGTGGACTTTGTTTGCCAGATACCTGCTTTGCAAACAAAAGCAACGCTGCAGAAAATCTCCATGTTAACATGTAATTTAGTCTCGTATTCAGTATTAAAATCTTTCCTTCTTCTTAAAACAATTGAAAAAAAAAATGTGCCTTTGAGATTGAAAATCCCATTTGGTTACAATACAGTTTCACTTGGTTCAGGAATTTTTCTGGTATAGATATAATATAGATATGTTGAAACAAGGCTGAATTAGGCAGATCAGCCCACTAGTATCAGGAAAATTACACTGGATTCCAGAAAATTATGGAAAAAAGTTGATTAGCATTGGAAGCAATTGGAGTTATCTCACTAGCAGATTTTTATAATTTTTTTTTTTTTTGAAGAGAAACAAGATCCTTTGTCCCTTTTCTGCCTCCTGGGATTATTTCCCTCCACAGGCAGATTTTTTTCACTTTGTTTGAAGAAAAACACTGAGTATGAGACCAAATGACGTTAAGATAAGGATTTGTTGTTAAAATGGAGATTTGTTGCAGCAAAAAACGGAGAAAGGAGCTGATATTTGTGTAAAACGGGCAGGTGTGGTCACGAGAGTTTTAAAAGAAGTCGCTTTATCAATAATTCTGAATAGCGCCGAAAATCAGCATCACAACATGACCAACCTGTGTGAGCTCAGGTTGCCTGGAGATGATGTGATAAATCAGTGGAGGAATCCAGGGGTGACCACCTCATCAGGCCCTGTCCTCGCCCCCCAGACTCCCACCAGATCTCCCCTTTCCGAGCCCCTCAGCTCCCCCTCCTCAACCCCAGCACCCCCACCGCCGGAGGCCTTCGCCCTGGGGCCCACCTGACTGACAGCTGTTGATTTGGATCTCTCCATCACACGCGAGATAAAAGAGGGGATTCAGGACTCATTCCTGTTCTCCATTCCTGCCTCCAATCCCCTGCACAAACGCAATTCCCAGGCACCAGAGTTCTACAGGCCCTCCTAATGAAGTCATTCCCAGCACACATGATTGGGTGAGATTGCCACCCCACCACCACCACCACCATCCTCGCTCTCCTTTCACACATCTCAGGTCTCCCATCCCCCCCTCCCTTCTCTCTCCTCACAGCTACAGCCTGTGGTACACTGCAAGAAAAGACAAAACAAGCAATTTAATCTCATATTCGATGTTAAAATCTTGTTTTACTTCAAACAAGTGAAAAAAATCTGCCAGCGGGATGAGATAATCCTATTTGTATCCAATGCTAATCAAGTTGTTTCCAGAATAAACTGTCATTTTCTTGATGCTAGTAGGCTGATCTGCTTTATTCTGCCTTGTTTCATCATATTCATACTTGTTCCCAGAAAAAAAATCCTTATACAAGTGAAACTACATTGAGAACAAGTGGAATTAGCTCATTCCACTGGCAGATTTTTTTTCATTTGCTAGAGGAAAAAATAACATTTTAAAGCTAAATGGCTTGTTAAAATGGAGGCTTTTTTGCAGTGTATTGTCTTGAGGGATTCTCCTTGGGGTTTTGCAGTAAAGTTAAATACCACATGATGGGAACGGCGCTGTATATGCTGCGGTGAAAATCAATCAGGAAAAGTTGAAATCTTGTCACTGAAACCCTTCCATCACTGTCTGTGAAAAGACAGAGCGATAGAGAGAAAGAAAGGAGGACAAGAAAGAGGAGGCTTTGATGAGGAATGATCTGAAATAAGGGAGACAGCTTGCAACGGTGTGCATACACTGAGTGGTGTGTTTGTAAAACAGAGCCCCCCCTCCAATGCGCCCCCTCTATCCCATCCTACCCCCCCCAAAAAAAGCAAGCCGCCTGTCTTTGTCGAAGTCCCTTGCACAGCCTAATGCACATCACAGTGGCTGATAGTTCACTCAGCGACACCTCCTCAGTAGGAATCCTCCAGAGACAGCGACGCCGGCTGTCAGTCGGTCGGTCTGTCACTCTGTCACTGCTAACGCGACAGCCCGTCCCCGAGTGCCTGTGAACACACCACAAGCACTGCGAATCTGACAACACAAAAAAGCAAGTTTTTTCTTTTTTTTTTCTCTCTTTTTTTTTTTTTTTTTTTTCCAGAAGGTACCCTCCTGTGACGCCGGAAAGGCTCATTTTAAGTTCCAGTGAGGGATGGGCAACGAAGAGAGGATGACTCACGTCTGACTCTCTGTTAGCGAGGGGGCTGTGTGATCAAATGGATCTGATTTTTGGTGCCTTTGAATCTCAGGAGCCTCGTAAGAGATTGAGGGCTGGATTGATAAGAGCCAGCTGTTAAACCTAAAGAATATATCATCGCTGATCTTGAATAGTGACTGATACACTGTGGATAAGACAGACGGGCCTAATCAACCTCTGATTCTTATCTCGACACATTTGAACATATGATAATGTGCCACACAGATTTAATTTCTGAGGACTTTGTAATTTCATTGAAAGTTTACAACATCCACTAAAACAAATCTATATCAGAACAAGTCTATTCAGTCTTACAGGGATGGTAAGCTAAAATATGTATGTATTTTCTTTGAACTAAAATGTTTATTGTCATTATTGGATGTAGAAAACATGAAACTGAGAGAATCTGAAGTCTTTTCAATGCAAATTTCTCCAGAGTCAAACAAGTGGTTTTGCTGGGGATTCAAACAAGAACGATCCAATCAGATCATGACCCCCGTTTGACTGACTCTTCCGCAGCACCTGTTATCCTCCACTTGGTCAACAAATAGGAGTGAAAAACAGTAACTCATTAGCACAGCATGCCGATTTTGTGCTTTTACCAAGCATTATGTTGTATCAGAGGAGACGAGAGCCAGCAAAGCTCTTTAATCTAATATGGAGCTTTAGTCAGTGATAGTGATGGGTCAGTTGTAGACTTAAGCACATCAGCTTCACTACTACAAGCCACCAGTGTGTGTGTTTGGGAGCTCTGCAGCAATGTTAACTGTAAAAAACATTGCTAACATATTGTCAGAGCACAAATAAGACCCATAGCTATTTCAGTTCCAACAAGTGAGATAGTTTCACTTTGCTGGACAGTTGGCTGATCTCACCGGGGTCAGAGTAATGTTATTAGCTCATTGCAGTGGTTCCCAACCCAGTTCTCAAGGACCCCCTGTCCTGCAGGTTTTTGTTTCACCCCTACCCTTTCCCACCTGATCCATTTAAGGGCTTCATGCTGATTGGTTGAAACACATCTACCTGATCAGGGCATGCATGAGCCTTAATTGGGTCAGGTGTGCAAGAGTAGAGCTGGAACAAAAAAAAAACCAACAAAAAAAAAACTGCAGGACAGGGCGTCCTTGAGCAATGCTTTGAACCATTAACTTTACGGATGATGAATTTGGTGGATTTAACTGGATTTATCGTCCCTTTTTTTTTTTTTTTTCCCTTTTTTTGCCAGTTGGATGAGGTAATCCCAGTTGTTTCCAGAGTTAATCAATCTGTTTCCAAAAGTTTCTGGATCAAGAGTCATTTTCTTGATCCTAGTGGGCCAATCTGTCTTATTCTGTGTTGTTTCATCATATTCATACATCATGCTGCCAGAAAGATTTGTTAAGCAAGTGAAACTGTGTTGCAGGCAAGTGAGATTATTATATTTTACTAGATTTTAGTGCATGAACATGAGACTAAATGACTTTTAAAGATGGAGGTTTTTTTTTTTTTTTGTAACTAAGTTTATTTATCAAATCAAAACTTCCTTTCATTTTGATCTACAGAAAGTGTCATTTAATAATCTCCTGACATATAGAATTTGCATGGCAATAAATGCAGTGTATTATCAATATGCCAGCATCATGCATTATTAAAGATGAACACCATTAACATAATAATATATTAGCATAATCAAGCCAATCATTTGCATGGGAAACGTTCTTTTAAACCACGCAGGGTAGCCATGCATCAGCAAGTTGAAGCCAATCCGAAGCCAAGAAGCCAACCTGTGCTATTGTGTGTCATCAGCCAGTTTTAGTGTCAAAGCTTTGTGAAATCTCATATTAGCTGAAATCATACCAATGAGTGGCGGTTTTCTAAATCCTGTGAATTCAGCACTGACCCTGACCCTGGTTTTAGTTTGAAATGTACATGGTTGCACTTAAGTGATGTTCTGTGGGAAGTACAGGAGGGAATGAAACTGAGTAATATGGTATCTTACACCATTTTTCTTTTATTCCTCTGTGAAAAGATGCATTTTAAAGAAATGGCAAGCATGAAGGTTGACAAGACTGTCTGAGTGGAGGCCAGTGGAAAAGAGAAGCTTCAACAATAATACTACATTCCCTCTCCACAGTAGCTGCATTTAATTTTCGCAGTAATTTCGCTGTCTGTGATGGCTGTGTTGGCAGATTGCAATTTATGAATGTAGGTAATGGTCTATTCTTGTCTCCTGCACAGGTTTATCACCCACACCATTGTCCAGGACAGGCAGATATTAAGAGTATGATAGAAATAGACAATAAGATGATTTTAAATTGCATGTTAGAATGCAGTTTCCACATTGGGATTTTTTCCCCCTTTAAATCAAAATAAGTATGGGTTTTCAAGTTATATTCAAAGTGAAGCAATGTGCCCCTGATAAAACAAAGCAAAGGCACTTAGCATGTGTTCTCCTAGTTAAGATTCCCTCTCAGCAGTAAAACAATGTTTCTGAGTGTCTGCCGGAAAACAAGTGGAAGGTCAAGAACACGAACAATACATGTTGATTCCAATTATGTGTAAAGCATTGAACAAGATGCGCTAATGATGGCGTTGTCGGTAGAAAAAAGGTGTTTATGTGCTACTCTCCCAAAGCCCGTGGAACGGTTTATTAAGCAAAGGCTTTATTTCCATAAAGGCTGATAAGACTTCAAATGATTCGCTGAAAAACAGTCCTGGCATCAGCACAGCAAAGCAGTGTGTGTATTTATCTCTCCCGACGCTGGGAGACAATCAAGACAAAGATGATAGCACATTTTGAAATGCAGCACAGAGGCATAATGAGATTGCAGCTACTTCAGGAACAAAACCAGACAAAATGCTTTTTTCATAAATGGATCCTTGTTTTATTCACTCACACCAAAAAAGGCCATCGTTTTCAATTAATGAAGCAGGGAATTGAGTCCGAGGTCCTGCGGGATATGGATTAACCATGATGGCTTGAGGGCCCAATCTCACACTGAGTCTGCGGTGCCGGCCGCATGGAGAAATTTCTCATTCAGGGCCTCGGCCAGCCCCCTCCTACCTCCAGCTCCTCATCCATCCATTCCTCATCCTAAGGTGAGTTGCTTCAGTGCAGACCGCTATTAGTGGTGGGGGGAGATAAAACTGTAAGTGTTGCTCCCAATTAGTGCATCAGTGACCGCTCTGTGGTCTCCTCCACAGCGAGGCCTGCTAGGAGAATGGGAGGGAGGAGGGGCCGCACAGAGTGAGAGATTGGAGAGAGGATGACAGGAAAGGAGACAGGACGGTATGGAGGGGATGGCGTTGGAAGAGAATAAAAAGGGAGAGGGTTATAGAGGTAGGCAGATAAAGGGAGGAAAGAGATGAAACAGAGAGAGTCCTGGTATAAACTGAAAACGAGGGAGGAGGAGGGATGGAGCAAGTAAAAAATGGCTTAAGCATTCATTTTGAGTGGCGAGACAGGTCCTATTAACATTTAACAGCGTTTGCGCAACTTGGTGTGGAGGTTAGGATGCAAATGAGGAGGAATTAAAACCGGCCAGAGGTTTGTCATTGATGGATTGCAGTCTGGCGGTACTCAACACTTCCTAGTGTCCATCACAGACGATTACTGTATAATTAAACCTTATTTCTGGACTCTCCGACGCATAATTACTTGTGTGGGAATGTAACCATCATCTAAAAGCTCCAGCAAAATGCTTTAGCATTTAGTCTGGCAGGCTGCAGTCATTTCACAGACCAGTGACAGATAGAGCCATCTGACGATCGGCAAAAGAACAGTCACTTTTAATAAGAGGCGGGAAAAAAATATTAGGCGACAGTATGCTGATTATAGGAAAATTAGGCTTTCAAGTGGTAAAGTCCTTTGTGTTATTTGCATAATTTATTCCAGCTTTCCCCCCTTTTTCAACCACCTCTGGTTTTTTTTTGCGAGCTGTGAGCAATTTCCTCTCATATTTGAATAGATTGCACATTTAAGACTACTTAAGGAAAATGATCACTTAGCATATTTTAATTGTCGTGCGGGGAGTGAGCGGAGGTGTGAGGCATATCCTATAGAATGAAGTCCCCGCTAAGTGAAGAGTACACAGCAATGTTGTGGCAGATAACCTTTAAGTTCACACACACATGCACCCACACACATACACTGCAAAACGAATCTCCGTCCTAACAAGTCATTTAGTCTCATATTAAGTGTTAAATTCTTACTTTTCTTCAAAATACAAAAAAAAATCTGCCATCTGGGATGAGATAATCCCACTTGTTTCCACTTGTTTATACTTGTACCCCGAAAAAAACAACAACCCTGAAACAAGTGATTTTGAGCACTGAATATAAGACTACATGACTTGTTGAAGTGGAGATTTTTTGCACACAGCTCTGCCTTTGAAATTGGCAAGAATTTGGCTTCAAATCCTCAAATTACATAAAAAGTTGCATAAAAAAAAACGTGACAAACTGTACCGCTTTTTCAGAAAAACTACCACAACATGCACTTTTCAGAGGAACAGTGGCAAAGTGTGTTGACTTGGCCTCACCAGACTTCCAAGTGCTGAGCCGGAAGCTCTTTGATGTAGCTGGAAACTGAGTTGGTGGTGGGGCTCCGGCTTGATTCACAGTGCAGCGCCCCGTTTTAAGTGAAAACTTGCGGGTGAGTTTGTCGATAATTTCCCGCGGTGTCACGCCCCCTGCTGAGCCGAGCCAACAGCAACCGCAACTTTGTGGACTCGAGTTACTTGCCAGGCAGTTTGGTGGTGCCGCTCCAGCACAGATTGGACAAAAATGATAAAATTTTTTATTTTTTTTTTCCCAAGTTCTATAGGCCAAAAATCTCTGGAAACATTGTTTAGAAGTTTCAAACGGCGGAATAATTGCTGTACAAAGAAAGCATGTGCCATAGAGCGTTCCTGATCACACATCATGGATATAATATGTTATAGACAAGAATACAAAAGAAACAGCAAACCCCCCCACACACACCCCACCCCCCCTCGGGGCACTATAACCTCTTGTGAAGTGTTTGAGTTTTCACAGATAATTATACAGAGGCTATACAGCAGCTTCCCACGCCTCACCAGCAGCCATATAATGATACCTTGGAAAAGTAGTGGGCAAAAGCACATAATTTTCATTAAGAGTACTCGCATAATCCAAATTCTTTGTGATAGAGAAAGATAATTAATGCTTTAATGTTTTGGTCTTGCCACTCTTACCACAGCAAGAGAAATGAATTGTTACATTTTAATGAGAGGAGCGACGGCGCTGCTTTCCTTTGCAACATGGATGATTTTATAATTGCACACAAGGGTGACTAACTCAAGCCTCATTAAGGCGATTTTTCAGCTGAGCTATATTTTTAGCAGGACAATGCATTCATTTTCCATTTTTATTGATAAATAAACTCTATTATTAATCTGTTTTTTTTTTTTTTTTTTTATGCATCCCTCAGAGCCTAAATTTGAACGGCATAAAAACAAAACACACAAGATGTAATCTCCCAAGAAAACGTCTTTAATGAATTGTTTGTTGCTGCTTGTACCTCAGATTACATGAAAATACATTTAAGTTGACTGCAAGTATGGCAACATATTCACACATATAAACAAGTGGTGCATTTGTATTGTATGTATAGGTATGTACAACAGAAACACGTTACACTCTGTTTTAAGTTTGTGCAAGTGTGTTATATATACTAACAATTTATAAAATTCAACACACTAAATCAAAAAAAAGAAAGGAAAAAAAAGAAAAAAAAAGGAGTGTGCCCACATATATACACATTCACACACGCACAACCACAGTAGTTCACAAAAGATTAAAGCAAATGTATTGGATTATACATTTCCAGGGCACCTTTAGGTTCACCCAGACTGTCCACTGTTCCCTCCTCACAAACACGCGAGCTTGTGAGTGTGTTCCAGACGTCGCTCGGTCGGCGTATCAGGTGTGTGTTTTCATTTTGCCTAGGTCAGATCTGACACACAGTGACAGACGCACACACACACACACACACACACACACATACACACACATACGCACACACAAACACACACACTAGGCTATGCCGCAGCCTGCGGTTGCACCATCAGCTAAATGTTTAAGTACAGTCATGTGAGGTAGACTGCGCAAACTTCATGGTGTCATTCTCTCCTCTGCGTTTGTTCAATGCATTTTTTTTTTTCCCACAAAAGTCTGACATTCAGAAAGACAGAAAATCAAATACTACGTGTGTTTTGTAGCCATGAGGTAGAAATGCTTTAAAGAAGAACTCTTGGGTCCAAAAACTCAATGGACATTTAAAGAAAGATGTAAAAAAAAACAGAACAAAACAAAACAAAACAAAACAAACAAGGAAAAAAAAAAAACGGTACTGTTAAACACCATGTTGAAATAGAGGAGGGAATAAAAAGGACGACCATGAAAGACGTTACAAACAAGCGTAGCATTGACCGGTATGCTTCAAGTCATTTGTTCGGCTGTGGAGAACGGGAG
Source organism: Myripristis murdjan (assembly GCF_902150065.1). NCBI lineage: Eukaryota > Metazoa > Chordata > Actinopteri > Holocentriformes > Holocentridae > Myripristis > Myripristis murdjan. The sequence goes on from NC_043981.1 coordinate 10,567,949, forward strand.
AGAATGACTGTGCTGTTGTTGTGTGCTCTGAAGTGCATTAGTAGGTTTTCTGTCTAAAGGGACTCTCTCTCCAGAGGATTTGCTGACAGAAGGAATTCTGGTACAGATTGTTTTGAGGGTGGTTTTCTGACGGACCACTCTGCTTTCCCCTTGTGCTGCCGCCACACTGCCTGGCTGTCTTGCCATCAATTTTGCTGATGCTCAGCACAACTTTTTTTTTTTCCCAAATCAGGTACTGCACTGATGGTGCCTATACCGTTTTAATGTAGAGACAGAGATATCGACACAGAGTAGGCATGTACATAAGTGTAGTTCCTACTTTGATATAATACTATGGGAAATTAGAAAACCAAGACATAAAAGAAGAGATACAAAACTGCAAAATAATACTTACTATACCATAAAATAAAGACGTTGAGTATGATATCTCTCATCTGACATAGTCTATGGTCGGTGGAGCGGCTAATTGAAGTTTCATTCAGGATAAATACCAGACATATCAAAACAAAGCAAGCACTGGTGATGGCATTGAGACGTTTCAAACCAGCGACAAAAGATTACACACAAAAATGCTTTAGTGCACATACAATAAACTATCTTAAGTATTTCCGTGCCACAATTGCAACAGCAAGAGCCTCTCACACAGTGACAAGGAAGAAGGTACAAAAATACATTCAAATGCAATACAATGGGCAACAGATAACCTTAAGAGAGATGAAGAACTTTTAAGATTAGTTCCATAATCCTCCACTCATGGTACAAAGCTTTTCAGTGAACTGAAGTATGTATCCAAATGCACTTAGATCCTGTGCTTCAAATTGTCCAATTTGTAAATGCAGTAGACAGGATTGACAATACCCAGGCAGAAAAGCAAAAATGTCCCGTTTGAGCAGGATTGGTTTTACTGAGGGTCTTTTTATCTGCGTTATTCCAGAGGACCAGTTGCACAGAATGAAGCATCTTTAATCACATTTCTGTTTGTAGCTCAGATATAATATGGCATGATTTATTTTTTTGCTTGCTGTGTATTTGCACTTTGATAATGTCCTGGCCATCAAAACCAAATTGTTTAACACCAGACGTGTCAATTTGAACCAAGTTGCTATGATCAGGTGACATCTGATTTTGCCTGAAAACAATAATTCACTCCCCATATTTTACTTCCCAGACTTAAATATTATGGACATGCAAGATATATACTGGATTAAAATCACAGATGCCCCTGGCAGTAATTACAATTGCAGGAAACCAGAGCAATTACAATTGCAGAGCCCCCCCCCCCTCCCTCAGTAAAACCAGTTTAGTTCAAATGGGGCTAATGAGTGTTGAGTAATTACAGGGCAAAATTCCACACTGCAATATCTATGCTCTGATAACCATCAAATCCAAGTTTCAAACTAGAAGGAAATCTGGAATTAGGTCCCTTAATGCTCGTGTTGACTGTGGTGAAGACAGCTTAAACTGACTAGATGAGCTGCTCATCCTGTGAGGATTTCGGATGATCATGTTACCAAATACAGCGTCTCAGGCTGAAACCAACTGAGGCAAACTAGACCAGAGGACACAAACGACATGAAGTAAAACATTTAAGTTTTTAAGACCCGCACAAAGAGGTACAGTAAATTGTCTTTGATATTATTGTGATTTAACTTATTTGGAGGTGTTTTTTAGCATCAAGTGCATCCATGGCAGAGAACATGGCTTCCTTCGAGAGCATTATAATGACAAATGAGCCACTACTCTGCGCAGAAGTTAGCTGACGAACTGATGGAGCCTCCATGCAGCCTACCCATATAGCCTAGATTGCATGATATAAACGCTGCTGATTATGGTGGTTTTTATAAATATACAACTCATGAATCCCGCCACACCCCCATCCCAACACCTATCCTTATCTTAAACCCCCAAAAAACAAAGCTGGGCAACACGTTTTTTTGAATTTTTGAAGAGCAATGGAAATAAGCTTCAGAATTCGTCAAGTAGAAACAGGCAACTAAAGCACCTGCTGAGAAAAAAAGAAAATTAAAAAGAAACAATGTGTTTATTCTCACTATTGATTTTGTTCCATCATTCCAGAGCATATCTGGTACATTCATTGTCACCTCTTTGCTATTTACCCTAGCCAGTTGAGGTAAACCTAACACTGCTTAGCTAGACATAAATTGCCAAACCGCCTTAAATTCTCCTCTCAGATCGTAGTGCTTTTCGTCAAGATATCTTGAGGTACTGTACAATTCACAAACGCTTTCCTGAGTTTTGTTTGTTACGTTTGTTTGTTTGTTTGTTTGTTTTGCAGACAGAGGATCAGAAGAGATGAGTGTGAGTCAGGGCCCAGACTACTGCCGCCCTGATGGATTACCGCTCTTAGTGAGACAATAAAGAATGACTGACCACCTCCAATGGCGACTGTCAATCTCCGTTTTTCAGACTCACCGCTGAAGTTTTAAAGCTCTTAATAATCATCAGCTCATGCCATGAATGTAGACTGTGAGGCAAATAAACATTAAAAAAGAAAATCAGAAAGCACCACTTCAGGCACTTGGATAGCCAACTAAATCTCAGGAACAAGAACATAACGGTATATACACAGACACTGGGGCGTCTCTTCTGAAGCCAACCTGCTCGCAATGTGTAAACAATGCCTGGCTTTCCGGAGCATCAAGCATTCAAATTAAAACTCTGCTTGTTAACTGCAAAACTGCCAGTTATCTTATCAAACCAGGTCTCTCAGTGCGTCTAAACCCTGCTTGTGAGAACTCAGTGGGCTTGCATTGGCCTTTTGTGTGCCTTTCCCTCCAGCACAATACTTCTGCCCTGAGGGGAGGAATTGTGGGTGCCTCTTTTTCTCAAGGGCGGAATCTATCTCTTCACTGGCTGCAGCCGAACATTTTGTTCCACTCAGTGTACGTGTCAATCTCTTTCTGTGATATACTGGCCTGGAATTTACGAAAGAGGCTATCAAAGTCCTGGTAGGTGAGGGGCCTGATCTGTCCCCTGGGCATCATGCCTGACATGTCCATGCCCTGCGTGGAGGAATGCAGCAGACCTACCAGGGCCTCCTGGCAGAGTCTAGCCAGGTCCAGGCCAGAGAAACCCTCCGTACGCTGGACCAGCAGTGCCAGCTCCTCCTCGTTCAGACAGTATTTGTGCTGAGACTGAGCCAGGAGCTGGTTCAAGATCTGGTGTCGGGCCGCGCCACCTGGCAGGGGTACCAGGACCCGCCGGGCAAAGTACCTGCGGAGCCCTTCGTCCATGTCCTGCGGCCTGCTGGTGGAGCAGACCACCAACACTTGGTTGCTCCCATCCTCACCCGGGCCCAGGAGGAGAGAGTCCAACTGGGCAAGCAGCTCACCCTTCAGCCGGTTAACAGGACTCTCTTCACTGAGGTGGGCTGACAGCAGCATGTCCACTTCGCTAATGAACAACACAGAGGGCTGCCGGCAGCGTGCCACCAGAAATGATGCTCGTAGAATCTTCTCGCCCTCTGCCAGCCACTTTGTGGCCAGCGTGGAGCCACTGAGCTGGAGGAATGGTGCCCCTAGCTGGCTGGCCAGGCAGCGTCCAAGCAACGTCCTGCCACTGCCCCTGGGGCCAAACAGCAGCACACAGCGTGGGGCTGGTCCCAGACTACTAAACATGTCTGGGCGCAGCATGGGCCACAGCACCTCCTCTTTCAGGGTAGCCTTGGCCAGTTCCAGACCTGCAATGTCACTCCAATCCACCGGGGGGCCCTGCTGGAGGATCTCAGAGGTAACCATGTCCAGGAGGTGAGGGTCGCTGCTTTTTAGCTGCTCCTCAGCAGGCCGGGAGGAGGACGAAGAAGAGGAGGAAGTAGGCCCTGGTGCAGAGTGGGAGAGGTGAAGGCGGTGGTCATCAGCGCCCTGCTCAGTCAGAGAAGGAGAGGTGAAGCTGGCAAGGGAGTCTGCTGAGCGGGAGCCCCCCAGAGTGGAGGAGACATAGGATGGTGGGGTGAGTGGCCCACCTGATGCCTGGCTGCTGTACTTCCTCTGCTGCTGCTGCTCTGAGGGCATGGTGGACTGCTTCTGAGGATTAAAGGGTAAAGATGACTTTTCCGCGCTCCTGTCAAATCCACCACCACCTCCTCCACTGCTGGAGCCCCCGTTTGAACCGTTGCCGTCTGCTACCCTGTACATGGGGCTTTCAGCCGAGCTCCGAGCCTGGCCATAGCCAAAATTACCATAAGTGGAGTCTATCTCTCCTTGGCCTGTCATGTAGAAGGCTTTCCTCTTCAGCGAGTTGGAGGAGCTACTGTTGAGGGGGGTGGGGGCAATTGGGGTCAGGTTGTGGCTCTGGTATGGGTATCCGGGTAAAGCAGAAGAAGGGGGAAGGGGTGTAGGTGCAGCGATGCCTGAGGGGAGGTAGGAGGAAGGAGGGGGTGCTCCCCCAGGGCTGTATCCGGGACCCACTGAGCTCTGAGCTGGGTAGCCTGCTGGGGGGTAATTATAACTAGATAGGTTGGGGGAGCCTCCGTTGTAAGCTGGGACCAAAGTGGGGTGGGAGGGCGGCGGAGGTGGGGGTTGCAGGAGCCCGGAGCTGTGCAGTGGGGAGGGCAGCGCCGGGGTAGGGGCAGCCTGGGAGCTGTAACTACTGTGCAGGTAAGAGCCACTGTAAGCCGGGCCGTATTCCTGAGAGGGCATGGAGGACGAGTGGAGGGCGGTGGCCGTGTGGCTCCCACAGCTGCTGCTGGAGTAGCTGGGCTCGCTCAGGGTGCTGGAAGCGAGGCCCGGGGAGCTGCACATACCAGACACCACCTCGGAAGCTGCTGCCACCCCTCCCTTCCTGACCGAAACCCCCTCGGGGATGCAGCTCATGGGGTAGACCCCGTCCTGCCAGGGCTCTGATTCACCTTTGCGTCCGTTCATCACGCCGGGGACGCCAGGAGCCTCAGAGTAGGAGCCTGGCATCTCCAGGATGCCAGAGTACTTCTCGGCGTACTTCTTGAGAAGGTTGGAGGCGGTGAGGGCCGAGATATCGTCGTTGGCCCAGGCATACTGGTAGGTGGCAGAGCGCTGCAGGTGGCCCGGTACGGCTCTGTAGGCCTCGGCCTTGTGGGCCGGTGAGCGCGTGGTGGAGGAGATGTCAAAATGCTGTTCGGCCCACTGGCTGTGCTCGGGGGTCCACTGCATCTTTAAGCCTGAAGGAGAAACAGAGACACACACAAACTGTAATGTCAATGTTTAGCAAAGATAAATGATTTCCTAGGGCAAGGGTTTTTAAACCTTTTTGTGTTCCGGACCCCCAAGTTGACTTTTATAAAGCCGTGGACCCCCATTTGAGGTGATTTTGCCCTTGCTACCCTGATATGAAAAGGTAATTAGGTTTGGGTACAGTTCTAAATTGTTTAGATGTCATACATGAACACTGACAACTGTTTTTTTTAATCATAATTTAAATGAAATGAAATTAAACTATTCCCCAGGATACCCTGTAAGCCCCTCAAGAACCCCTTTGAAAGCCACTCCCCTAGAAGAGAAGGTGCTCATTTGACAAAAGTGATCACATTTTCTCTATACACATCTGGGTGCTTGTGGGGAGGGTGGGGGTGGCATAGCTAACATTTGGTTATTCTGAGAGATGCTGTTAATGCATACCACTGCAATACAAAAGAGACGTTTCAATTTTTTGGTTCCACAACCATCAAAAAATGTAGTGTTTAGACAGGGATCCTTAAGTGCTGGATGTGCATGAACCTATCTGGTGGTAGTGCTTTTCCTGTTTTGTTGCTTTGCTTCTATACCATAAGAGGGTTTTATGTTCTGCTACACATGAATTGTAAATTTGTACAGAGCGTAAGATGGACAGTGTCTGTCGGCAGGCATAGTGCGGTACGTCGGGATGCTGGGATGGCTGGTTACGGCAGCCTAATGCACCCTGGCCAGACCAATAAGACAGAGGCATGGAGGGTCACTCTATAATCCCCAGCTCATCTGAGGCGGCTGGAGATGGGTTTGAAAATGTGCCTCGCCGAGTACCACAAAGCAACACACACACACACACACACACACACACACACGCACACACACGCTCGCACGCACATCCACCCCCCTCTGTTCATGGTGCTTTCATCGAATACACACACAGAACTATGCTCAGACACAAGCATTCAGAAACACTGTAGCACACGCACAAATCCATCCCTGGACTCAAGCATGCGCGCTCACACACACACACACACACACACGCGCGCAGGCACACACACTCTCACATCCACTGACCCAGACGGACACACACAGGCACGCACACAGGAGCTGTAGCCGACTATGAATTACAACACATTGTGTCTCAAGCTTAGTTCCTGTCTGCACAGCTCCACCTTGACCTCCTCTCTCTCTTCCGTTCTCTTTACCTTTCTGTCTGCCTCTCTTTCTCATGCCTCCCCGCCGCTTTGTCTTCCCTCTCAGTCTTTCCCTTTCCTTTTTTCTCCTCCCATTTTCCACCTTCCCTCCCCGCTAAATCATTCTTTCTCCTCACCTCCTTTTATTCTCACTCCATCTCTTTCAATATATCTTTTTTATTCTCTTTCTCTTTTTCTCCTCCTGCGGCCACCCCTCCTCTTATTTACTCCCTCTCCATTGCTTGCCTCGCCACCCCCTCCTCCTCCCTCCTTCCTCGCTCCATCTCATCTCAGACACACACTCACCTGGCTCTCCCCTTTATTGCCTCAGGAGGCTGGAGAGCCACTGTTTCCTTTAATCCCAGCCAATGCCATCTGCAAACACTGACAGTCACACAGCGACTCCATCGTTGTCTCACTATCAAAGCCGTGGCGCTATCAAAGGCTGGACGGGGCGTAATCACAGCAGCCGCACGGCAGATTGAACCTTGTTTGATTTGACTTAGTGCAGACAAATAAAGGATAATATCGGTGTCATTTAGGCTGCTTCCTCCGACTTATTGACTGGCGGCAGTTGCATGTAGAGATCCACGGTTGGGGGCCTGGTGAGCAATGCCTGCTTTAGAATTGGTTTATGTGTGTGTTTTTGTATGTGTGCGCGAGTGAAGCAGGCATGCACAATAAAATCCATTCATGGAGGAGCAAAGCCATCCTTCTCCTATCCATTTAAGCTGGTGCAAGAATGGATGCGCACACACACACACACACACACACACACCCACATGCACACACACAAAAGCGCACAGGCAGACAAACACACACACACACGTTCACAGCTCTGTTTTCCGAGGCCCTCTGTTTGTTTGGTAACAGAACGAGGAGGAGGAGGGGGGGATCCCCAGACTCCTATTTCCTCTCTGATTCTCCTCTCCAGCCGTCTCTCGGCAGACGCCAGTGGCTAATTAGCAGAATGGCGATCTGCTAATTGTGTTAATTTACAACGTTTTAGCCGAGGGGAGTCTAGCAGGGGCTGGCAAGCCTGTCACCCTCCCAGCGTACCGACCAGGGAACGCCTCAGACAAAGAGCTGAGCGGAGGAAAGTTTTGTATTAGCTCGGAGGCTCCTTTAATATCGGGAATATATTTAAATTACAGCAAGCAACACCGTAAATAGGGGTGTTTCGAGGAATAAATTGCAAGTGTCAGGAAAACTGAGCAAAATGAGAGGAAATTATGCATTAGGCCACAAACAGGTTTCACATCAGTGTCTATACAGCAGCATGGTTTGTACCATTGCACAAGCATGCTGTAAATATTGTTGTGTTCTCATTTTTATAACAAAATTACCCAATTAAATTCAGTAAAAATGTATCTCTAATGTATTACACATAATGTAATAAAAACAGCACTGAGCACTAGGTGTACTTTATGTGTAAGACAAATTGAATTCAAACACCTATCAGTAATTATTTGCAGAGGGAATTCTATGTAGGTTTTGTGTTCACCAATAATGACTTCTCTAACTACCACGCAGCCACTGATTGATTTCAAACTCAAAGCCAGATCTCATGGAGAAAAGCCTCTCGTGACAAACTCTTTGTCATCTTTTACTTCTTAACCATATTTCACATGATTAGCTTGTGATGAGCAGCATCTCTACACCATCCACAAGAGGATGCAGTTTGTTATTTCATCAATGAGGCACATACAGTACTGTCGAATATTGAGACAGTATAAGAAAATTTGTAATTTTTTAAAAACCCAAGCAGCTTAATACTATGCATGGGTATTTTTTTCTAGGAATTGTGCATGAATAAATCAATTAATAAATATGCACATTAACCAGCTGTTGTGGAAGCATGCAGTAAATCAATAAACAATTTTAGGATGTTCAGGAGTATACTTCTTCTTGGAGTAGTATTCTCAAGCTGCCTCGTTGATACGTTGCCAGAGGCAAAATGCTATCTCGGCGGTGCGCATTCAATCCCTTTTTTCTATACTACTTCTTCTGCTGTACTACACACTATGCAGCTGATAGGTGCAGGAGAGCCAGTATAGAAAGGGGAGGACAAATGGCAAAGGTTGCAGGCCAGCTTTAGCCGAGTCATGAGCACTTCGTACTGTATATATGCCTTCGCCTGCTAATCCACAGAGTGCGTCCAATCCCGGCTCCCCATCGCACTGAGGATCTGCCATCACTGCAGGGGATCTTTTGGTGCTGAACAGTCTCAGAGGGCTGCTGCTGTATGAAACCGCCTCCTCCATGCCTGTGCTGTGGAGGTGAGTCTACGGTGTGTCTCTGCATTCTGCTGTGCTCGCCGTGAAAAAAAAAAAAAAAAAAAAAAAAAGTCCACCTTAACAAGGCACGTACAGCGACGTCAAGGAATCTATGAAAGTCAGAAGTCCTCTGGCAAAGTTGAGTCACTGGCATTGATAAATAACCTCCTGCAGAAATATTATGATTATTTCTGCCATAGGATAGTGCAAATCTTACTTACTGCACCTATACGCCACCATAAAACTGCATTTTTCTTTCTGGGGAAAATATTTACTTTCACTTTATTCTACACATTTCTTGACTCAGCATTGAAAAAAATATCTTTTAGGCTTATATTTAGTGTCAAAGTCTTGCCTTTTTTTGTTATTTGTTTTGTTTTTTTAAACCTAGCGCAAAAATCTGCCAGTAGGATGAGTTGTATCACTTGTTTCTGATGCTAATCAAGATGTTTCCATTATTTTCTTGATTCAAATGTCATTTTCTTGATCCTGGTGGGCTGATCTGCCTTATTCTGCCTTGTCTCAACATATTTATTCCTGTTCCCAGAAAGAAATCCTCAGACTATACTGGAAATAACAGGGATTATTTCATCTCACTGGCAGATTTCGTTAATTTGTTTGAAGAAAAATGAGGTTTTTAACCTGAGACCGAATAACTCATGAGAAATCTTTTTGCTGTGTGTCAAGCAGGTAGCCAAGTCTGTATCTAGATCTTGAAAAGGCTGACGTCTTGTTTCGAGGCAATTATCAGTTGATTTAAGAAAATTCTTGAAACCGTCTGAGTTGCAGTGGAAACAACTGAAATGAAAAGATGACTTCAGATGGATGTTTTTTTTTTTGCACCACTGTGATGAATTGGCCTGCTCGGGCTTCATTTTGAGCACCGCTCTCCGGTTCAGGTTTTTCAATGCAGACAAGCGTACAGAGAAATAGATGGAGAGCAAAATAAAGGGAGAAAAGGGAGCAGTGAAGACTGCGAGAAGAAGGAAGTTCTGAAGGGAGAGAGAGAGAGAGAAATCGAGCGAGAGACTAATTGAGAAATGGAGAAAAAAAAAGTCAGGGAAGAGAACAGAAAAATAACGAAAGACTGGACAAACTAGCATTAAACAAATAAAACAGGCCATCTGAATTATACATACATGCGGCATACACAGACGCCATGCACACAGCACTCAATCAGACTCTGATATGTCCTCCATTTAAAGAAACATGAATCTTTCTAATTCCATCATTAATAAAGATAACATATATAAAAGACTGTGTCAGAGCTTTCATCTCCTCTATAATGAGGTTAATACAGAGACGCAGTGATTACCCCAGCGATGCAAATGAAGGCCAAATGATAACTTGCACTATTTAAATAAGGTAATAGCGATTACTCTACGTTATTCAAATGAGGGCAGACGCTTTGAACTGAGCGCTTTGAACTTGCTGCTCCTTCTCCAAAACATATGGAGGGAGATGGAGCGGGATTGACTTTGGTATCATTCATCGTGTATCCTCTAATTCAATGTGATGTAAACCAAGGGCAATGAGCGAACCAAAGTCGCTTTAAGATGTGGTGGAGCGGGATCAGAAAGGTGTGTGTGCGTGTGTGTGTGTGTGAAGAGGGAGTGGGGGGGGGGGGTTTGTCTATTCATGTATGTGAAGTAAAGGCAACATTTTCCAAGGTGGCTCGACTACCTGCCCTCTCTGCAAAATGCAAACAGGCTGCCCACACATATCCAATTCAAGGACTTTTCATTGACTCTCAAGGTCTTGTTTGGCGAAATACAGGGACTCAGATTGGCATGTTTTTGGACCAAGACCCGCCGCTGATCAAATTTAGCCGCAAAAGCAGGACTTTTAATTATTTTTCTGTGCTCATGATCTTGTCTCATCAAGATAATACAAAGATATCAGTCATCACCACAAAAATGTTCATTGTAAGAGGTAATTTTGTTTCACATTCAGTGTTAAAATCTTGATTTTTTTCCCTTTTAGTGAAGTGAAAAAATCTGCCAGTGTGATGTGATAATCCCACTTGTTTCCTATGCTGTTTTTCATGTATAAATATGTTGAGAAAAGGCAGAATAAGGCAGGTCAGCCAACTAGGATCACAAATATGACACTTGATTCAATAAAATTCTGGAAAAAAGTTTATTAGCATTGGAGAAAAGTGGGATTATCTCATTGCATTGGCATACAATAAATGGAGAAAGGTGAAGCATACTGATGTATTTGAAGGTAATATTTTAATCATAGTAGTAGTAGTAGCAGTAGTAGTCATAGTAGTAATATCTGAAGGTCATCCATTTATTTCCAAAACTTTAATTTAATTTCCCTCAAATCCACAAACTTTCTCAGCTGTTCAAGGCCTGTGGGAAAACCATGTATGGAAGCAGACAACATTTGCACTGTCTTGCCAACACGACTGCGGTAATGTGCATGCGTGTGCACGCATCAAAGTAGGGAAAAAAAAAAAACAAACAAAAAAAAAAACAGAAGAAGCAATAGATGTGAATGTGTTGCAGGGAGAGAGAGAGAGAGGGAGAGAAAGAGAGAGAGATCGTGCACTCAGCTGAAACAACATCCAACGGAAATCTTCTCCACCTTCTAAAGCGTTAAGACTGCCAGTGCCTCTTTTTTTCCTCTCTCCCTCTCTCTCTCCTCTTCTCCAGGCTCCACCATAGAGAAGCCTAATCATTCTCATTACACTCGGCGTCCATCTGCATCAACAGAGCTGCCTATTACTGTGCATGTGTGTATGTGCAGTAAACAGCTCTTTAGAGAGAGCTAATGAGCTCTTTTAAGTCTGTCCGCTGTGTGATTCCGCAAGCGGGGTGTCAGAGCAAACTACCCATTTTAGTAACGTCATAATTAAGCTCTCTCCCTCTCTCTCTCTCTCTGTGTGTGTGTGTGTGTGTGGTGTAAAGACGGGCAGCACACATGTAAATGCAAACATGCCCACACACCCACCACACACACACGCCCACATAGCATGCACGAACTGAGACAAGATGAACAAATGTGTGTGTGCTCTTTTCTCTCTCTCTCTCGCATAAGCAGACACGGGAGACCTTGAAAAACAAACTCTCACATGATATTTGAGGGAGGGGAAAAAAATTATATGTCTTTTTCAGATATCGCCGGTTGAATGTGAGAGAGGCTGGACAAGGAGAGGAAGCTGCTTGACAAGCGATAACTTCATCAAGGAGACCTGTTCTTTTTTTTTAATATTCCCCAGGGGAAATCTCACCAGCCAGTTATTCAAATCCTTACCAAATACACCAGAGGGCATCTTTTAACCTCTAAATCACTGCATGTGTGCATGTGTGTGTGTGTGTGTGTGTGTGTGTGTGTGTGAAAGAAAGGGGGATCCACACAGACCATGTTGTGCACTGCAAGAAGTCTCCATGTTAACAAGTCATTTAGCTTCATAACCAGTTTAAAAAAAAATGTTTTTTCTTAAAACAAGAGAAAAAATCTGCCACTGGGATAAGATAATCCCATTTGTTACTAAGGCAAATTCAGGATTTTTTCTGGGAACAAGTATAAATGTCTTCTAAAAAAGACAGAATAAGACAGATCAGCCCGTTGGCATCAAGAAAATGACACATTCAAGAAAAAATGACTTTGCATTGGAAACAAGGGGGATTGTCTCATCCCACTAGCAGTTTTTTAAAACATTAAAAAAAAAAAACTGAGGATGAGACTAAATTTGTTTCAATTGAGACTTTTGCAGTGGACTATTTTATGTGTGTACTGTACGTCCACGTGCGTGTGTGTGTGTGTGCTTGACAACCTCAGGACCACCTTGTTAATGAGTCCAGTACACTGTGACTAAGCCACAGGCTATGCTGTATTGGCACGCAACCTACAGTAGAGAGTCAAATAATGTGATTAAGTCCTCCAAAAGGCAATTAATTATGAAATTAGTCATGAGCTGGTGTCACACACCGCAATCAAAAATCTTTCCCGGTGTTGATGAATTGGCTGAACTTCTCTGTGCGGTCCACTCCTTAGCAACAATGGCGATTATTTCCGAAACAAAAGGACTCGGAAATGAAAAACTCATTTTCAAAAGATCAAAACGTTCGCACCACTCGTTCCACTAGAAGAATGAATTAGCTGAAAGAGAATGAAATTAATAATAATAATAAAAAAAAAAAAAAAGAAGCCAAATGAGACCCCCAAATGAAATTATAACCCGGGATGAACAAAAATTCCTCTGCCACCCCCGGTGACGAGACAACAAACTCTCGTCTTTCCTCTGAAAATAACCAAGAAGCCCAAATCCGCGTCTTTGAAGCTCCTGCGATTCAAGCTCAGCCACAGCTTACCATTACAACGGCGGGTCTGTCGGAAAGCGACGACAATAACAACAATAACAACAACAACAACAACAGATAAGGGAGTAAACAGAGCGAGTTCAAAGTCTAGACAGCGGGCGAGCAGTGACCGGGAGAGATGAGCTGTCACTAACTCAAAGACAGTGAGGAGGGAAAAAGATTTGCTGGAAAGATGACAGCTCTGAGACTGAAATTTAAGCTTAGAGCAGCCGTATAAGGATATTTGACAAATGACAGCGGCTTTAAAAAAAAAAAAAAAATTAATATTCATTGTAATCAGTGATCTCTGACCCCGTGACTAAGTTTTCACAGCCTCGACCATCGGGCTTTGAAATCAGCGCGATATCTTTGTAGAGGCTCCTCAAATATTAGGATATGATCTGAGGAGCAGATTTAACAACAGCAATCTGGTTTACACTGCAAAAAAAAAAAAAAAAGAAAAGCCATTTAGGGCTAATATTTACTCTTAAAAATCCTGTTTCTCTGGGAACAAGGCGTAAAAAAAATCTTCCAGTGGGATAAGGGATGAGATAATCCTTGTTTCTGGTGCAGTTTCACTCGCTTTTTTTTTTTTTTTTCAGGGAACAAGAATAAATATGTTGGAACAAGGCAGAATAAGGCAGATCAGAGAGAATATTCTGGAGGCAAGTGGGATTATCTCATTCCACTTGTGGACTTTTTGCACTGTTTGAAGAAAAACAAGATTTTGACGCTGAACACGAGTCTAAATGACTTGTTAAAATTGAGATTTTTTTGCACTATAGCATATAAATATTGAGGCTTATCATACTGAGGTGTGATCCCCGGAGTGTGTTTAACAGTGACTCCGACTCAACAAAATTTTACTTGCAGAAATCAAAAGGAACCACTGTAAATCCCTAACTAAATTCCAGAGGCATATCATATTGTCTCTGCCTCTGCCTGCCTGGGCTGTATCAGATCTTTCTTAGAGCTGTATAAATTGACACTGTCTAAATTTCCTTTTACTAGACCGACTATTGAATGGGTGGGTTAAATGGGTAGGGCGCAGTTAAACAAATGCTCCGGATCAAGGAAATTGTGCGTGGCTTCTTTTGTCATTCAGAGAGGAAATTGAGAGATATTCTGCGGGGGCCTGGAGCCGCTAACGCATGGCATTCATCTATAATGCACTCGGCCTGTCCGTCAGCTACTCCATTTCCTGTGACTAGCGCAGCGTGCCTAATCACCCGGCGCTACGCGGGGTTCCTTCCTCAAAGACAGCCTCACACACACACACTCTCTCTCACACACACACACAGAGACGCCGGCACGCACACAAAAAGCGAGACAGGCACGTAAACACACACGCATGCAGAAAGACGCGAGGCCTGCTGAGGCAAACATCAGATTATTCTTATCTGGCGAACAAAACATCTGTAAAGATTCTCAGCACCAGTGTGCTCCAACAGAATCCTGACCCCCACCCGGTCGCTACATCCCCTCTTGCATCGGTTGGCACAAAATCCTTCTCCTGCAGACTGTGGGCAATAAATAGATTCACTATCAGGTGCAGATCGCCACTGAGGGACACATCGACTTGGGCTTCGCTCGATGCATGTCTGTCAGTGGACTCAGATTACTTCTCAGTGGTAACGAGCAATGCAATCCTTCCAGAATAATGCTGCTGCCCGGAGTTTCCTGTCAGTCTGTGTCAAAATTTGCCGGCGCAACTGGGGAAACAAGTCGAAAAAAGTGAAAATCCAACAGCCTCTCATCCAGACAATGTGCCGGTAACAGAAAAAAGGGCAATGGAGTAAAGGCTGATATAAATGATATGAGGTTATTTTCCAAATGTGCCGGCATCAAGCTGTTTCATCCCTTATTTAGAGATGAAAAGAAAAAATAAATCTACCAGTGGGATGAGATAATCCCACGTGTTTCCAATGCAGTTTCACTTGTCTCAAAAGTTTTTTTAGTGGAACAAGCTGAAATATGCTGAGACAAGGCAGAATAAGGCAGACAAGTATCAAAAAAATGACACATAATTCAAGAAAATCCGGCAAACGAGCTGATTAACAGAATTTTTGTCACTTGTTTTAAAAAAGGAAAAAAGATTTGAACACATTTTAACATCTGATGAAGCGACTTGATTTTTTGCAGTGAGGAGTCTTGTGTTACATTTTAAAATAATGATGAACAACATACACAATCCATAATGCTTTGGCTTGTTTTTAAGATATGCAAAACCAAAGTACTCTAATAAGTAGGTTAACTTTTGTTGTAAAATGTCATAAGTTACATTACAGCCACATATGAATCAAAAATACACCTCTCCCCAGGATACAATGTTATATGTGTAGTATATAGGAAAATATACAGTATGTGTAACTTATATAGGTGCATACACAAAACAACATATTGTCCATATATGGTCATATGTACCTGCTCAAATTATGACAGTAAGAGTTGGTGACTCAAAAACCTGGGAGGATGCATGTATTTATTATATAAGTTAGACAAATACTGTATATTCGCGTATGAAAATGTGCCAAATTTGAATATGTTTCATCTATGGGTATTTAACATGGACATATATGACACAGCTCTTCCATTTCTATATTTTGTAATGTACCAAGTTACAATTTAAAGCATGTAACAAAGTAACTAGAAGCAACTCCCCGACACTGATGTCTATTATATCTCTGCAGTTCCAGCCACTGATAATCACTTGCAGACACGTCTGGAGTCTTGTTCAGGTGAAAGAGGGACAACAAAGATGTCAGACATGTAGCCAGCCATGGGTTTACATGCCCATTCCCTCCAAACAGCGCTCAGCTTTTATGTGCCTCTCCCCGAGGTGCAGTCAACAGGATCTTTCAGAGAGCCCCTGGGGTTAACATGGGGCCACACGCTATCAATACTCCTCTGACGCCCAGATCCATACCTGCGAACCACCACCACTTTGTTTACCTGTGTGTTCAGTAATTAAAATAGATTTCTGAGAGGAGGCCTAATCCTTTTAGAAATGACATTGATCCGGCTACTGATGCAAAGAGAGCCGTGGTGCAATTTGTTCGTTTTTTTTTTTTTTTTTTTTTTTTCCCTCCCCTTCTACCCGCTTTACATACAAGCGGTGTTGAGGACGCCCGGGCCCCCCTCGTCCTGCCCGCATCCTCGATGCAAACTTTGGAAAGTCCTCAATGTGAAGGACGTCATTTAGGGCCGGGTGGGGTGGGCGTGGGGGGGTGGGGGGGGGGTTGCATGGGGGATAATAGAGAGGAAGCCTCTAACCTCGTCTAAAGCTGTCTGTCTTCGTAAATAAAATGAGATAATTATTGAGTGAACAACATTATACGCCGACGATGCACTCCCCCCACCCCCCCTCTCTCCTGCCCCTCCCGCTGGCGCAGTTGTAAATCTCAACAAACACGGTGCTTTTGGACATTAAGTGCTCACTAAGCACAGTGGATGCATCATATTTCAAGAGCAGGCGTTGTGTGGGTGAGGAGCTGGGGAAAATGGAGTGTAATGGTTATCCATTATCTTATACGGCACGGCGACGATGATCATTTTCAAGTGACTCATTTCTGGAAGTACCTATCTATTGGCCACTCGGAGAGAAGACTTTGATGGCTAATCCAAAACAACTATTCAGAGGTCATTTACCGCGGCAGCGCTGAGACACTCTGCACAAGAGAACGCTCTAGCCTCCCTCATTATTCAAATACAATCCTCAGGAAGATCCACATCACAAACAGCAGCGCGGCGCAGCAGCCCAGAGTGGGCGATTACCTATACAGCCGCACACTCCGGTCCAGAGAGAAAACATTAACAATGCATCAACAAATGAATATATCACAATCCAAATAAGAGCTTGAAAGCATACAAGAGAGATTTGTCTTGGGAATTAAATAGTAATAGCCGAGCATACTGACATAGCAGCGACAGGAACAGCTTGACAGTCTGTATTGTATTGATACATGCCTTGTCTGAGAGATAGCCTGAGAAAACTTTCATAATATCCAATCATATCATATTATTCTAGTGAGGCGGCTTTATTTTTAGAAGTGTAGGTGTGATGTTTGTTTGTGTGTGGTCTCTGCTCCACATGAATGGTTACTTAACACCATACTGATTTCCCCTCAGCAGTTAGAGAAAAACCAGCCGATGCTCAATGATGCATCACTGTGTTTGTTGCCGCCAGCCTGTGCGTGTTCGTCTGTGTGTGTATGTGTGTGTGTGTGTGTGTGTGTGTGCGTGCATGCATATGTGTGTGTCTTATCATCGCTGGCACGTAGACAGACAGCCCAGGAGTGACTGCCGGAGTGTCACCATCTGTGAATGCATTTATGTCTGTCTGTGCTGTTTGTATGTGTGTGTGTGTGTGTGTGTGTGTGTGTGTGTGTGAGTGTGTGTGTGTGTGTGTGTGTGTGTGTGTGTGTGTGCGTGTGTGGCTGTGTGTGGGTGGGTGGGGTTGGGGAGGGGGCTGTGTGCACTCAGCCAGACAGCGGACTGGACCACAGTTCCATAGTTTGCTAGTTCTAACAACAGCCGGCCAACTATATGCCAAATACTAACTGCACTGCAAAAAAATCCCCAGTCCTAACAAGCCTGTTTAGTCTCACATCTTCATTTTCTTCCGGCGAGGGAAAACTTTTGCCAGCGATACGAGATAATTGCACTTGTTTCCAATGCAGATTTACTTTTGCGGGAATTTCCAAGGGTCAAAAACTCTTGAGACAAGACAAATCACTCCGCCGGTGAAATAAAACCCTGAATATTGTCGAAACAATTATGGAACATTTGCATGGGTAACAAGTGAAGTTATGTAACCATACGAGAAGATTTTTTTTTTTTTTTCAGTTTTTGAAGAAAACATGAGATTTACGGGCAGAATACTAGATTAAATGACTTGTTAGGATGGATTTTTGCAGTGTATGAAAAGCTTGGCGAGCAATTGAGATTAGAGTTCAACAGCAGTTGGTGGAGATTAAAGCCTGCCATGAGCGGTGCATGTGTGTGCATGTATGTCTGTGACTGTGTGTGTGTGTGTGCGTGTGAGTGTGTGTGTGTGTGTGTGTGTGCGCCCGCGCCTGTAGGGTGTGTGTGGATTACTGAAGAGGCCCTGGCTGGGATAACCTCTACCCTCATCCTGTGAATTCACAGGATCCTTTATAGTGCATGTTTGAAGTGTCAAGTCCTGCACGCTTCATATAGATTATAGTGAGATCTGCCAACTCACGCCTTCTCCCACTGTGTCCAACTAAATATGAGATGAAACACCAGTCATGTGAGATGAGTTTTCCAGCTCTCAGATTTTTATTCTTTCAAAAATCCTGCTTAAATATTTCCAATTTAGTGTCTTTCCTGCAATGAAACTGTGGGGCGCGTGGGGTGAAACTTGGAAGAAAAATAACTTCTGGCATTTAAAATATTACATTGATTGGCCTAGCGAGGGTGCTACAATCAAAGGCCAGCTTTTTTTTTTTTTTTTGGGTAACATCTTAGAGAACACCGGTGCAATTTTGAGAAATTTTGAAGAGATAATGTGTTTCGGCGCAGTGCTCTTCATTTGAAACCATGATACTAACTGGCCTGATGGAAGCTAGGGCAAAAAAAAAAAAAAAAAAAAAAAAAAAAAAATCATATTGGAAGTATTTTGACAGATATTTCAATATGATTCACGATGTTAGTGAGAATGCTGACTTTTGCATTGTAATCTTCATTTTTAAAACCTATTAAAATGATGACAAAATGGTTGTTACTGGGCTCTGTACCAAACAAACATGTTTTTGTACAACTGGAGAACACAAGATGTAGACCAGAGCAGCTCTGTAGCACCACAATACTTCATTTTGAATGATATTTTGCAACATATTCTACTTTCATTAAAAAAAAAAAATCCAGCTACTGAAATTTGGATATTGCACTTACTGCATATTGCAAGTTTAATAATATTCAGATTCACTGTTCAGTCCCGGAAGTGCCATAATTAAAAGTCAAAATTTAGTCATAATTCAAACACCACCAGTCCACTTTTCATGAAAGTGGACATGATGGTTCATCTTGTTGCCCAAGGGGAGGCCTGCATCATCTGTAGGACGTGACGTGTTGTTTTATATATCGACATATGGTGATACAGATATATAGTGCCTTACAAAGCAGCTCTATTAGATTTTGTGCTTTAAAGGTTGAAGACCATGGCTAGTATTTAGATTTCATGTTAAAAAAAACTAGCCATTAAATCATTATTGCCATGGAATCATGTGCTGCCCAATTCTCTATCAATACTTGTTTCAGTGCAGCGGAATAATCAAAATAGCCAAGGGTGAGTTTCTCTTTTCTTTTCCCAACCACTCAATGACAAATGACGTGCTTATTGGACTTTTTTGAGTCTCAACACCTCTCATTTTTGCAATTTCAAGGATTGCAACCTCTTTTTTTTTTCCCCCGGTTTTCAAGAGATAGTGGTGACAGACACTTGGAGTGAGAGTGCAAAGGAAGGACACATCACAAAAATGTCACGAAGCATGGATTCAAACTTGAGCGCTGGTGCAACCACGAGCCTCGCCCCGAATGAGTCATCAGGGAGTCAACGGGGTGTCAACTCGCCTCTGTCCGAGCCACATCGGAGTCTGCGGCTGCCAGCGTCGGAGCCAAACCAACACTTGTGAAATTGCCATGCGCAGTGTAACACGGGGAGGTGGTGGTGGTGGGGGGGATGGTGGGGGGGCGGAGAAGCACACGCGTGCAGGCTGCTCTTTAAATCCAGTCTGGCTCGCATTATGCTGGAATTCACACAGGTTGTCTAAACAGTCAAACAGCGGATCAATACGCCCATCGATCCGTGGCATTGAGACTGAACTGGTCGTGTCGAGGGGGCAGAAGATTCTCACTAGAGCTCTCTGCATGCTGCCGACTGGAGGACGCGCGCACACACACACTTAAGAGATTGCTCGGCACACCTGCCTGGAGAGCACACACACACACACACACACACACACACACACATGAATAGCAAGCATGCATACACAGATTGCACAGTTGTGGTGTGCCTGTACATGTAAACCGCAAATATCCATAAACTCACATAGACAGATGGACATGCATGTACTGAGTAATCACACATGCATTTACACACACCTAATGCGCACATATGCAAACACACACACACACATGTGCAGCGGTGTACACACTCTCTTTATCTCTGTCTCTCGCTCACACAAACACACACGAGCTAAAAAAGCCCAGACCTCGCCTGTCTACCCACTCGAACACATTCAGACACACACCGGCAAACTCGGCGCGCAGAATTCTCCGGGACGGCGCATCCTGAACACAAACTACCTCCGCAGCACCACGGCGCTCATCTCATGAGCAGATTCAGGTCCTGTCTGTTCGAGTCAGAGCAGTCTGCCAGCAGTTTGTCTCAAAGTGAGGGCATCCAGTCAGCTTCAGCAGCTGAATATCAAGCCGGCTGCCTCGGCGTCTCCTCGTGCTGAACTGACACAGTCGATAGCTCTGCATTATTCATGGGGACGGTGGGGCCGATGAGATGGCCTCTCGCTCAGGGCTGGATTTCAAGAGTCCCAAACTTTTACAGCGACCGGCGGACGCTTGACACCGC
Organism: Myripristis murdjan; assembly: GCF_902150065.1. Taxonomy (NCBI): domain Eukaryota; kingdom Metazoa; phylum Chordata; class Actinopteri; order Holocentriformes; family Holocentridae; genus Myripristis; species Myripristis murdjan. Next base: position 10,588,499 of record NC_043981.1, read on the forward strand.
CAACAACTGTTTATTGTCAGCAAAAATGACAACGTGGCACATGAGAAAGGGCACACGACTTTAAAAAAAAAAAAAAGGGAGGCCTGAATTTGAATTTGTAAGCAGGGAGGCAAATTTGCCCGGGCGAACGAATGAGACCGCAGCTTTGACGAGTCGAATTGAAAACAAAACAGCGATTCACAATCTGCAGGGGAAAATGAAATGCATCAATTTTTCTTGCAGACAAATAAATAAAAAAACACGACGGTGTTGTCAGCGTCTCTTGTTTCCTATCAAATCAATAAACACAGATCACAAAGTAAACATGAAAACCTGAATCATGTCTTTGCGCTAATATATAAAAAAAACAAACAAACAAAACAAAACAAATCTTAATTTCAAATGTTACTCATTCGTGTTCGCTGATTTCCATTACACAGACGAAAAACATCAATTAGCTAAACTGCGTTTGTTCAAAAAGAGGGGGGAAAAAAAAGAGAAGAAAAAAAACAGACAGCTATTTGGAGTGAATCAAACAAGACGCAAAGAGAACCAGAGGCAATAACAAAACGTCTAGCTGCTTGATATCAGATCTCGGAGGAGAAATTTGATGGGCACCAATGAGCAGAAGGCATCTCAGGAGAGTTGGACAGAGGAGAGATTTAATGTGATCATAGGGGACGCTCATCTTTCAGGGAACGGGGTAATAATGAGCAATCAATAACGTCCTTAACAGAGTTAGAGCGAGTGGCTGACAGCAGATGTAAGGCTCCGGCTAACAGGCTACGTCTGATCTCACGTTACCAGGCTGGATCTGGCTTTAACACACCCACCCACACACACACACACACACATACATGCAGGCAAGCACCCACACACATGTACGTGCACGCATGGACACGTACATATGGACACACACTGGCATATGGACACACATGCACCAACATATGGACACACACACATGCGCACATTTGCACCTTTGCGCACACGCCTCTCTCTGTCTGCCCTTCTCTCTCTCTTTCACACACACACATACACACACATACACACTCCTCAGGTGACATCCACCAGCATTGTGTCATTGTCTATCGATCAATAGCTGTAATCACGTTCACAGGCAATGAACACAGTGCCGCGCTGTAGGCTGCAGACTGCGAACAGGCCCCATTATAGATCCCATCTGCAATAACTATCACACCCTTACACTCCAAACATCCATAAGAACAGTCCACTAACATCTCGGCTCAAATCCACTGAGGCTGTAACAAAGAGAACAGGAGTCATTTAAATGGCTCCATTCGCCAGTCTGCGTTTTCCCCATCCGCCGTGCCGGACCCGGAGTGAAAAAGAACAAGAGCTCTGTATATTTTGGGGGGTGCGAGGTCACGATGCGAATGCTTATTTCCGTGCCGAGCGACACTGCGCCGCCACAGTGAATTTCACTGGGGATTTTATTCCCGCCTGCGCCCCCCGGGTTCGGTGATTTCGTGACTCGCCGTGGCACCGCTCGCGCCAAAGTGGACAAGGAGCACACCGCGGGGGCGTGTTGATCCAAATCGGGTGGCGTGGTGCAATTTCGGCGTCCAAAACTATCCTTAAACCTCCGCCTCCTCAGACCAACTTTTAGCGCAGACGGAGGTGTTCAGTGTTATTTCCGTGGCTTCAGTTGGCAGAGGCGCACCCACATAGACCTTTCCAAAATCACACAAATCCTGTTATGTAGGCTATGTTATATTAGCCTGTTTCACTTTGATAGAAATTCTCCAAGTAGACATGTTTACTTGCACACCCAAAAAAGTAAATCTTAAGAGCTGATCCTCACCAGTATTTATCCTTATGTGTTCCATGAGGGCGTTCCCTTTTGACTGATTGAATCCCTACACCATCTCCAGCAGACATGCTCATTCTGCAGCTCCTAATTCACGGGATGTGGTGCACATTTTCAAAGCGCTGCATAAATTCACATCATCTAATGTGGTTACCCAGATTAAATCTTGCGAAACTTGCACCAGGCTCTTGCAAAAGCACAAAAACTTATCTGCTGGTTGGCTCTAAATCACCGGGCTGAGTTTCCAAGTCCAGCTTGCAGGTTTATGCGGTACAAATCACCACCAATCATTCTGTGTCCTCATTCAAAAACAATGAATTTCTGCCCTTTTCAGTTTCCAACGGCTCTCCCCCAAGTGACGCCTGAAGCACCGAACTTAAATTTCAGTAGAGAAAGGCCTGTGGCTGAGATAAATCACCAAACAGAATCATGGCCCTAATTCTTTGAGTTTCACTTTGTAGGTGAGAAGAAAAAACTGGTGTAGGTGATTTTGTTTGTGCTTTGAGAAAAAAACTCAAAATTCTACAATTCTCAATTAAATACTGTAAGTAGCAGCCAAGTTAACAGATTCAACACACTTCAGCTTCACAGTACTGCCAATGCAGGCATTACTGTGCACATGTAATCACACCAAACTATGACTTACAGGACCTTTTAATCATTCAAAACAAAGCAAAGGCAACCAACACAATAATGGAAACAAGTTTCATTGTGCTACAAGGTTTTCTGTAAGTGAACACTGTTATTGTGTGCATTACTTTCTTGCTAAATACAACTACTGGTGTGAATAATTATACATGGAGACCAAAAGGCCCAGAAATATGAGTTCACGTTAAATAGGGGCATCATCTCCCTTGCCTGAATATTTTGGTTGCAATATGTTCATATCTGAGGTGCTATATATTCTCATATTCATATATTGTCTCCCAGACAAGAACATCAGCTTTGTTTTTGGAGGCCTGTCTGGATCCTGGTTTCCGTCATGAGGCTGGCAGCCATGGCAGAGAGTGCTCTGCTCTTTAAGGAGATGAGAAGAGCTGATCTGATTGGCCCTGATTGACACAAGCTCCTAATACAGCCAGTGGGAATGATTCTTCCTAATCCAGCCCATATTACAAACACCCCGCCTGTGTGCCTCCACTGAGCCAGCGCTTGTAGTCACAAAATTACCAAAAATCTGTTGGTCACACCCAAGTGAGTTTGCACCGTGAGCTTGCAGCACCGCTGCGTCTGGCGATTTGAATCACGAAAACAGAGCCCAGACTGGGAGGTTAGAAAAATGTAACAGAGCTATCAAACTGTCCTGTATCGCTTCTGGTGTGGGAGAAGAAAAATGAAATCCATGTTTTTATATTGGAGCTGGCCCTATATATAGGCTGAGCAAATGTACAATGAACACAGCAAGAAACTGGAGTTCAGCTCCTATATGACCAGGACTGCAAGTGACCGCTTTTCAGTGGTTTTCATAATAATGTCAAAAATGATAATCAGTTATTTTGATCAAATTACTAATCAACAGTTACTTGTCACAGAGTATAGCAGAGTATAGTGTTTCTCAAAATAGCAGCAACTACTGTGTAACTAATGTGATTTATTATGTTTATCATGTTTACTTTACATGTATTCATTACAGACACAATGCCAAGATAAACACAGAATCTGGACTTGTGTGTCACCTGGTTTACAATTCAAGTGACTCCACATAACAAAACAATGATCCACTTTTAAAACATAAAGCATCTTCTCATCCAGACTTAAACTGAGGGAAATTGGAAATGATGAAAAACACCCTAAATATTGCTGAACAACAGGATAATTGATTGCAGAAACGAAACATCACAATATACTATCATCTACAATTAATTTTACCATAAGTAAGGAATACAGGGGTCAAAACTTGCTTGGGCCTGAAACGACTGGACTTTTAGATCACACTGTATGGAGGGAAAGAGTTTAACATGCAGTTTCACATTTTGATGATTTAGCAGGAGATCACAAAGATGCACTTCCATGCACACTTCTGGAAAAAAAAAGGTTCCTGCTATGTATTTGAATTTTTACAACCAAGCTATGCCCATAGGATGGAGAATTCCCACTTTTTTTTTTTTTTTTTTTTTTTTTTTTAGACAACAATCTCATTTTCCTCAAGCTTCACATCTCCAACTACATAAAGAAATACTCACAGGTCCCATTTCTAAAGCAACTCAAGTGTTGGATTTATGCCTATATGCTGGATGATATATCGGTAGTATATTGATATGAGACTAGATATTGTGTGGGATTTTGTTATAATATAACAAGTCTTGTCTTTTTATTGGTTTTAAAGGCAAATTTCTGAACTTATTAGACTGTTCTGGTCATCATATCCATATTACTAATGATTGTTTAACATAAACCTCTAGTGTGTAAATACCTTATGAAAACACTAATAGTCATCCCTTCAATGCCATTACAGTATTAATATCGAGGTATTCGGTTAAAGATACTGTGATATTTTAAATCTGGGCACTGGTTTGTACTAATGTGCTGACCAAAACTACATGAAACCCTTTCAAAGTGCAAGAAAAACCACGGGCTGTCTTTCGAAATTACCTGAAAGTTTACTTTTTGGAGATACAAGTTGTCCTTCCACCCAAAGGAAGCAGTGCGCTCTATTCTTGTCAAAGGCCCACGTTTCCTCGAGCAGACTCCCCCCGCACCTTCCGACCCACCCGCCCCGCTGCGCCCGGCTTAATCACGGATCATGGCTTCAATGGTACTGTATTACACCGTTCATCAGGTTGTTAGTTGTGTTGAAGCTCTCAGACGTGGCTACGGGCCTCTTATCTTATCAGTCAATCGGCGACAGCGTGCAGGAAATGAGACACACAACAGTGATACTGCCAACAGCACTCATCTGTCAAGACACGCTGGCTCAATTACCATATCGTAACACATAGACTCGTGCAAAAACAGGATGCACGGCGGAGTGGTGAAGTGGATAAATTGAATTGCAGACGTTATACAAGCTAAGTCATTAGTGGCACCCATATACGGAAACCAAAAGCTTTGGCGGAACAGAGAGGACGGAGCTGTTGTTTTATTTGGTGTCGCCGTGCAAAAGGAGGAAGTGGTAAACTTTCTTGCGGCCCGGACACAAATCTGCATTTTTCTAATCATGAGTGCTTGTGTCTGTTTGTTTATGATGCAGCCTCCTCATATTAGTGTACCCGTTTGCTGCCTCTGTCTGAACAGAGAGAGACAGAGAGAAAGAGAGGGAGGGGGGAAGAAATACATAAAAAAAGAAGGGGGGGGTTAGAGGAGGAGAATGAGAGAAAGCAGGAGATGAAGTGAAAATGAGGCCGAAATAGAGAGAAGCAGACACATATACAGAGAGAAATAGTGAAAGAGAGTGAGACAGACAAAGAGAGACAGAATGAAACATATAGAGGCAGGGAGAGAAATAGACAGAAAGAAATAGGGAGAGATGCTGGATGTGTGTACTGCATCCCAAGGGATCACTTACTCAGTATAGACACAGCACTGGAGGATAGAGCAAAAACAAGGGTTCATTGGCCAAAATCTCTTCTCTTTACACACACTGACACACACACATACGCCGGCATACACACACAATCCCTCCCAGCAATATTCCTGTAAGCACTCGTCCACTGAGAATAACCACATTGACTGAAGTGGAGAGGAGGAAGGAATGAAAAAGAAAGATAGGACGAATGAGGAGGGGGGGGGTGAACAGAGGAATCAGGAGGAAGGAGGAGGAGGAGGAGGAGTGTCCACCTGGCCAGTGTCCAGGGGAATTAAACAGTCTGTTTACCTCTCTCTCCACTCCTCACTGCTTCGGCAGCGCCATGTTAGACTAATGGCACGGACATGAAGCCAATTGATTTGTAGACCAATAGACCTGTCCCACAGCACAGGCAGATTACCTAGATCACTGGCTCGACATCGAGTAGACATCGCCTCTCATTCGCGCCCCACAGGCGGTGGAATGTGAATAGGGTTTAGTGTGCTGGTGTGTGTGTGTGTGTGTGTGCAGGCATGCCTCTATATGTACATGTGCACCTGGGATTAGAGCAGGAAAGAGAGTAGGGAACAGGGTGGGCATGCGTGCTTACACAGTTGCAAATCACTGCCTGGGAAAAAAAAAAAAAAAGAAAAAGAAATCACATGCTTAACATGTCATTTAGTCTCATATTCAGTGTGGAAGTCTTGTTTTTGTTCAAGCAAGGTAAAAATCTGCCAGTGGGATGAGATAATCCCACTGGTTCCAATGCAGTTTCCAGAATTTTCCTGAATCAAGTGTCATTTTCTTGATGCTAGAGGGCTGATCTGACATATTTTGCCTTGCTTCTATGTATTTATACTTAATCCAAGAAAAACTCCTACAAATGCATTGGAAACAAGTGGGATTATCTCACCCAACTGGCAGATTTTTCCATATGTTTTAAGGAAAACCTTATGTTTAACACTGAATATGGCCTTAAATATCTTGCAAAAATGGATATTTTTCGCAGTGTTGCTGAATGAAAACCTTGTGGCAATTTTCATTACATTCAAGGAGGAATTTCATGTTCCTCTATGAGTTGAGAAACCTCTTCAGAACTCCTGCAAAGTTGATTTTTAGAAATGTGAGCTTTTCACCTGGCAGCAGTGATGTACCTGAGGTTTAAAATGCCAAAGTGGAAAGTTCAACGCATGTGTGTCGCATGTGTCACGTGTGTGTATGGCAGCGCCAGCATGTGTATACTGTATCCGCCTGGAATCAAACAACAAACACAGAGAGAGGAATCTCAGCATGAAAAAGACTGCTCTTTTCAACATACAGTAAAGTAATATTTTGCCAGAGGGATACACTTGGCTACATGCATGAGGCAGATTTTTGGCATTGGCGGTGCATTTTCTTGCAAATTGAATGTTACACACCCCCCAAAAAAGAAAAAAAAACCTCACTGCAGGACAATGAAAGACCACACACTTGAAGCTACAGTTGTCCGTGCGTACAGGCGAGGAGTGAAAATAATTCCACATTCTCCACAGTTTTCACTCATGTCAGTGTCCGAGTTGATAAGCATGAAAATCCATTTATCTACAAAGGAACTGTATGGTCCATATTGGACAATGTCTCTTTCATGCTCTCTTACGGGCCCTATCGTCCACAAAGCCACCCAACTGACTCCACAACGTCTCTAATAGACCACATTCATTTGATATGGATACATCAAGGGAGATATTGCAGCGGATTTGCCGTGCATCAAGGGAAGGGGAGCTATTTCACAGGAGCGGCAGTATGCTCAGAACATAAAAGAACAATGGATGCGAGGCAGATGCAAGTTGGAGCGATACGGTGGTGCGCCGCCGGCTCTCACAAACACACACACACGGACACAAAACTATGTTGAGACACAGTGAGCTTTATTGCAGCCAGCCCCTTTCCCTTCTTTTGAGCCTTGCTCTGAAGCTGTGGTGTGTGTGTGTGTGTGTGTGTGTGTGTGTGTGTGTGAGGGGCTGGGCAGGAGGACGGAGAGAGAGAGAGACAGACACAGTGAGAGAGAATTAGGCCTCTGAGGAGGAGGAAGAGGAGGAGGAGCATTCAGATTACAGATTAGAAGGTGGGGAAGCAGTGGGATTAAACAAGCAGTCTAGACTAAGACAGCTAACAGCTTACTCCACTCAGCTAAGTGCACTGTCAAATTTAGTCCTCTGGATTACCCTGTTGTTACTCCATTGACTAACCACATCCAAGAGGGAAATGTTTGGATAAAAAAAAAAAAAAAAAACTCATCTCCACAATGATCAATATTATTTATCACTCCTCTAATCCATATTTGTGTAAATAAGGCGCACAGAGCTTTACGATGCAAGCCGGTCACAAAACAACCTTTTGAGAGCGGCGTTGCCCATGTCGCTGCGTCTTAACCAGCCTCTGGCTAATGCAGCTAATGAATGAGAAAGCGCTAGCAGGCTAACGGCTCTAATTCTCCTTCACAGGCTATCATGTTGCAGCCCGGAGACGGATCAATACCATTTGCTCAACACACAGGAGGCCTGGGAATCTATAAAAGGGCTTTTATTGAGTAATTAAACACCCATTACTGTCCCGTGCAGCCAAACAATAAATTTGATCAGCCTCTCAGGCGCAGATCCAGCCGTGATTAATACTCAGTGCATGCATGACATAAAAGACCGGGATGACATTTTGCTAAGTCCTGTCTAAGACCCTTCGACTGTGCCGGGGACAGGAGTTCTGCTGCTTACGGCGGCAGTTTCAAGGTTGCTGCGTTCTGCCGGACCTTCACAGGGCTCCGTGCGCGCCGGGAGAGATTTAGTGGTCTGGCCCCGGTGCTTTTCTGCAGCCACCGACTGTAACGTCCACCCCTGCCGGCCCGGGATCCAATCTCAGCAGCGCCTGCCGTCCCGAGGCCGCCGCGCCGGGCCGCCACTGCCCTGCTTCCCTTCAGGAGAGCTAACATTTTAACAGCCTCCCAATGATGAGTTTAAAAGACAATAAAGCCAGACAGCTCAGATGAAATCGTGCATTTACACTTTAAGACTCCATCTTTTGCGCTTGGTATAAATGCTTTATGGGACGATCATGAGGTTACAATAAAAGCATTAAGCTTTGCGGCCCAGCTGAGAAATGACTGCCTTTATTTTGTTTTAAATTATCATAAATAACTGAAAACATGAGTGATGTGATTCTATATTTTTTTAAATTCAATATTGCTGCTGCATATTGGGGAGTTAATTGATATTGGATGAAAAAATGAGTTTATTTGCTACAACACCATGAGAGAACTAAGATTTTCATCAAAAAGGCATACAAAAAAAAAAAAGTTATGTTACAGTAATACTTTATTTAAGAGCTGCAATTCTATTTTTTGGAGAATTCTGTATTTCCTCCTCAATTTCAATAGAAAGTAGGATCTTTTTTCAAGGCCAACAGAAAACTTCACGTCGCAGGGCTCTGCAGTCGAATATTTTGGCGTGTAAACATTAAATCTTGCATGGTCACAGCTACCATTTTGCGCAGAATAGGAAAACCATCTATCACTTCACTGTTCTCCTTGTCTCTGCTTAACTATTCACCCTTTTCACCACACAAGGAGAGTGACTGAAGGCTGGGCACTTTTTCCAATTTCCAACGTCCTTTACTACACATGCACAATTCAAAAACCTGTTACAATCCCATCCTTGTTGAAGAATATTTAGCGTTGTTGAGCCAACAATATGGCATCTGGGTGATTCTCCTAAATATGAATGGCCCATTCACGAAGCTCAATGGAGTCGCTTGGCAATGGCCCTTCCTCCCCTCCCTCCTCCATACTCAAAACAATATTCGGCACAGCAGTCTTGGCACTTTTCCCCGAAATCAACAAAAGAGGAACTCGAAGCTGTCCCTGAAACCCTCAAAGCATTAAGCCCCTGTGAGACGCAAGTACTTGGCGCAAGCAAAGCGATTTAACGACAATGGGCAAATCATACAGTGCTTTGTGAGATTTAGGGGATACAATAGCACTCGGTTTCCAAAGCACACATTAGTAAGCATGTCATTGGGACCCCCTGGGGGATTTGAGCAGCCTAGAGGATTGTGTAGTGAAGAGGATAAATATATGTTACTGGGCAAGACGATGGACCACTGCCAAGTGTCTCCCTCCTTCACACACAGCACACACACACACACACACAGTGGATTATGAGGACATGGGATACATTAATAGAACAATCTTTCGAACATGTATGGATTGCATTATAATAACCAAGGAAAGCCAAGGGGCACGTTAAAGCCCATACGTCGTGGCGGATCCGCGATCAATTTGCAAAAAAAAAAAAATTTGGCAGCGCCCGAGAGGTGTGGATGAGTGGAAAGTCCTCCCCTGATGAAAATGAGCTTCAAGCTTGGAAAAAAAAAGAAAACGCAAAAAAAAAAAAAAAAAAAAAAAACTCTTGTTATAGATGTGCGGCGCTTGCAGTCATACTGACCTCCGCGAGCTAAACAAAACCAACAACGGTCGAGCAGACACCCACTCAAAAGTCAATACCATGCGTGCCTCCTCTTCCTCTTGTATGGTTAATGCATGATGCCAGGTAGGGGGGACAGACGGGGAGTAGGATCTCATTATACGCTGCATGCTATCATTAGCTCGCTTCCACATGTGTCCATCCTGCCAAGCAAGTCGTACAACCAACATCCTAATGCTCTCACCTTGTTCCACTGGGGGGAAACTCAGCCACACACACACACACACTCATACACACACACATCGTATGGATGCACGTACACACATATGAGCACACAAGCAAGCAAAACAAACATACACATACACAGGCCGGGATACATGCACACACTCGCGGGTCAAAGTTGATGTTGATTCACGCCGTAAAACCATCCAGACACATGCCTGCACAAGCATGCCCAAAAAATAAACACACTCAAGCGCACAAAAGGTAGACATAACACATGCACACACACACACACACACAGAGAGAGAGAGAGAGAGAGAGAGGAGATGGCGCTTGACACGCTTCACTTAAAAAGCGCGGATGCAAAGTTGCACAATAGACGTGGCAGTGTTGAAGTAGTTCGCAAAAACTGTTTCCCTCTCGCTCTCCCCAGTTTTGCGTGTCCGTCTCCCAGAGGCCACAGGCAGCTCAGTGATGCTGTGCCACACGCCCAGCCACTCAACATCCTTTGTGTCCATCCCCTGGCAGCCAGCCAAGCTCAAACACACACACACACACACACACACACACACACACACGAATTCCCTCTCACGCCTGATGAGCCGCCGTTCATTAACACACGCGCATGCACACACACCTTTGCCGCCTCGCGCGAACAAAAGCGTCCGACTTACTTGCCAGAGACAGCACGCCTCTCCCAGAGATGCCCTGCTAATCAAGACGTTCAAAACTGAGCCGCCGCAGACGGAGAGGCTGCAGACGGCCAGCCGCTATCTGGCCGAGGCTTTGCCGTTAACACAATCAGATCATCCAGCCAGAGCCGGAGAGACGGGAGCAAAGCGGCGAGAGATTACAGTGAGATCCTTCCTCTCTCCTAGCTGTCATTTTCTTTGGCCCTGTGAAAAAGGCACTCGTCAGTGTGGCTCCCCTCCATCGCCAGACCGAACGAGTGGCGAGCTTCTCCGCATATCAATGCACAATTTAACTTAAGACTTCCATGGCAATAACCTAATTAGAAACGGCGTCTTCTCATTTGAAGGCACAATGTAAAGGATAAGCTGCGGGGCCGCCATGTCTATTGAGGTCTAATGGCGCGGAATATTCCAGAGTGGAAGTTAGCTTTTTTTTTTTTTTTTTTTTTTTTAATAAGTCCTTAGCATATTTAACACTTCCACACGCTGAATGTTTTAATATCTGCCAGAGGAGCCGGGCCATGGGTGGTGGAGATTGCTGGTGAAGAGTAAAGGGAGGTGAGCGGGTGTCTGTTTAAAATTCAGAAAGGGGGCAGCGGATTGCAAAGAAGGTAGGGGGAGAAAAAAAATCTACAGCTTTGATTTGATTAAACCTATGAAAATGACGCATTACATAAAAAGAGGAAACTTCAAACATTTTGGGGATTCGGAGTTCAAAGAAAGTGAGATAATGCTTTTAATGCTGGAATTAACATGGAAATGAATTTAGCAGAATGTCCTCTCGAGGAGGGAAAATAAGTACCGCGATCTGGAAAAAGTCTGGAAATTTGGTGCCACTGATCTTAGATCTACTTTTTGCTCTCATGGGGCCTTAAAGGATCCCATTCATTACGTGGACCTCAGCTGACCCTGGATCTGCTGTCGTCTGCCTCCCAGCACCGAATAAAACAAGAGGCCCGTGGCTACCGCCGTGACTCACTTCTGAGGCTGTTTATCTGTTTTCATTTCGCGTTCAGACTCAACACTTCACTTTCATTCTCTCCTTTTTTTTCTTCCCAACTTTAAAATTGGAGCGCGCGATTACACCTTTAATATGTGATCACGCGATCACAGCTACCTCTTCAACACCGCTGGTCGCAGGGATGTGCTCATCATTGCGAATGCACACGGCTTTGTTCAAACCCGCAGAACTTTATTTGAAATTCTAGCGGAGATCCCAAGGTTTCCAGAGCTACCAAATAGCTCCTGCTGAATTTCAAGGAAATGTGTATCAAATGGTGCACGAGACATGGAGATATTTTCTATTTGATGTAACAGTGACATCTTGGGTTTGGATATTTCGTCTCAATGTGAGCGTGTTCTCACTTAGATGAAGTACTGTCACCAACTCATACGGAATAAACATGTGATGCTGTATGGTGTGCAAAAAAAAAAAAAAAAAAAAAAAAAAAAAGTTTTTTCAGACTTTAGGAGGTTAAAGTGTGAACATGCAGCATCTAACACATTTTAACATCTGGATATGTATATATGCTAACATTAGTGTAGGATGTCCTGTTTTTGGTAAATTCTCATGGCATTTTTTTTTTCATGTGTCATGCATTATTATTGTGCCATAATACATAAAACCAATATGTGGTATTAGGCATTGCAGATAACAACAAGGTCTGCGGGTGTGAGCTACAACTGTAAGTACTATTCTGCCCCATGGACACTCCTCGCCTTAAGTACAGCCATCAGATTTTGACTGGATAATAACCAGTCAGCACTGGAAGAAAGACACGAGGGCAGACGGGAATGAATATAAATCGGCGCGTGCGTGCGTGTGTGTGCGTGTGTGTGTGTGCGTGTGCTGTCAGCGCATGGCTGAGCATTTGCGCGCGTGCGCTCTTGCGCTCGCGAGAAAGGTCGACTTCAATTGTACCAGGGATCTGTGCTGCACGCTTTGAAAAGGGGGGAGCAAAAAAAAAAAAAAAAAAAAAAAAAAAAAAAAAAATCCATCAAGCAGCAACTGTCAGTCACAACAGCACCAGCCAAAAAACATAACAAAACAAAACCCCCATTTGGAAAAAAAAAAATAAAAAAAATAAAGGCACTGAGCTTCCTCTACTTCTGAAAAAAAGGGAGGAGGGGGAAAGGGAGGTTGGGGGGGAAGAGGAGGAGTGTGTGCAAGCAGAGCAGGGTGTCAAGAATTTTAAGGATTGGCGGACGCTCAACTCCGGCGAAACGCATCTCGGGCCGAGCGCTGCTACCGACAGCTGCCTGCCGTCTCCAGGAGAGGAAACTTAGATCAGCGAGGAGGGGCTGTCAGCGAGCATGCAGAGAAACACACAAAGACTTACACAAGCCTCGCTACAGTTAGCTGACACACAGCCCGAGAGCTGCACTGTCTTCTGGGACAGAGAGAGAGAGAGAGAGGGAGAGAGAGAGGAGGGGAGGAAGAAGAAGGAGGGAAATAAGTGGACAAAGAGTGAAATAGATGAGAGCGGCGAGGAGAGGAGAGGAGACAAGACAGGCTGACGTAGCCTACTGTCGAGCAAACGTGGAAACAGGGAGGGGGAGGAGGAGGGGGAGGCTGGGAGAGAAAGATGAGAAGACAGAGAGAGAGACAGAGAGGAAAAGGAGAAAGAGAGAGAGAGAGAGAGTGAAACAGACAGACAGGTCCGAGAGGGATTTGTTCTATTTGCATGCGCCGGGCTCCCATGGGGTCTCGCGCCGCTCCGCGAGCCGAGAGCACAAAAGACAACACTTAACATATTTGCTAAAAGATGACAACCCTGCCTGGATCTCGTTTGAAGGGGCCCTTTGTCAGGACGCGTAGACAGGAGAAATCCACTGATATGGACGCGGCGGAGACTAACAAATGTCTCTCTCTGTATCTAAAAAGCACAATATTTCCCCCCATCTCCTTACATCTGCGTCTTGGCAGAAGTCCCATGGGGTGGGCTGGATGGCACGCCAGTGGCTTCGGGACGGTAAAACAGTCTTTAATGGTAAACATTACAGACTGATAGAAAGTGTCAGGATAATTTATTTATACGGTCCCACTGGGACTAGCTTAGCCACCCTCGCACCACACCGGCTCTCTCTATTCATTTGCGCGTCTGTGGGAAAGTCGGTATTTAGATAAATAAAGGAAAGGAGAAGGCAGTGTAAAGGGGTCCCTGTTTGTAAAGCAGTTTTTCTTCTATTCCTATTATCTCTTCTCTCTCTGTCCCCATTAGCTCTATCGGGGGGCTGTTGGGGATGTGAGGCGATACGTTACGTGTATAATGAGGGGGATTATTGCTACTGTCACTGCAACACGCACAGACAGGGGATGCAGAGGACAGATCTTAAAGCCGAGCACTGTGGCAAACAAGCAGAATTAGAGAAATAAACAGGCTGCTGAGTATTTACATTATTTACACTGCACACAAAAACCTATACTGGTTATGCGTTCATATGCACATACCTGCTTAGTTGCACATGTACACACACACACGCACGCACACGTGCACGCCCACAGAGACACACTCGCACGCACCTGTGCACGTACATCATGCATGCAATCCATCCCCGCTGGAATATCACTGCTATTATTTCATGACATCTGTTCTCTTGTTGTACAAAATGATCATCGTAATAATTAAAAAATAAAAAAAAAAGCACAACAGCAATGAAGCAACCAGATGATTGCAGGAGACTTCCTGGCATGTCTGGCAATATCTCTGTCAAACACACTTATCTCACAGAAATTCACAAAAGTATTCAAATGCCAGGCAGTTATCGTCAAATGCAAGTTATATACAAATGGAAGTGGATGAGCTGCTGGAAATTGGGGGATTTTATGACTAAATCATCTACAATTTGATGAAACACTTGCCTATAAATTCATATAATACTGTTATGCAACATAATAACCATTTCAATAATAAGATAACATGTATTAGTGTTAAATCTATGGGCAAAATATTGCCATTCTAAGATGTTATACAGCCTATGTTTTGCTGTAGTGCACATTTGGTAAAGCACACACACACACACACACACACACCTAGAAATCCAGAAATGTGTTTGCAAGCGTATGCATATAAACAGATAAAACACACATACAAGCATGTGTACTGCAACTGTGAAAACCAATGTACACACACACATAAGTGTAAAACAGCAGACATACTAAAGTAAATAGTTGTATATGTGTGTGTGTGTGTGTGTGTGTGAGCAAAAGAAAGAGAGAGATAAAGAGATAGAACGAGAGAGAAAGAGACAGAGAGAGAGGGAGAAAGAGAGAGAGAGAGAGGGAGAGAGAGGTCAAAGGTGAAAGGTTGAGTCCTCACTAATAATTGATACAAAAACCGAGTAGGAACTTTCATACACAGAGAAAGTGCACTGTAGTCTATAATGTGATTATTCATTAGAGAGCGATCTGCAGCCATTTTGACTTGCATCAGGGTGGGATTGCTATTTTGTATTTCAACAAATCCACCATTGTTCAAAATGAATAAGGGCTGCCTTGAGAAATTCCAGTAATCACACCCTGCATAATGAAAAAAAAAAAAAAAAAAAACCTAAATGGGAACATAAGCTAAATACAATAATTTTCAAAAATACTTCAAACAGCTGCAATTTTTATTTTACCCCACACAGCCCCACATCACCATACCAAAACTAAAAAAAATATGGTTAAACATAGAATATCAATGTCGAAAATATCCTCTGCATGCACAATGCAAATGGCATTTCTGTTCACTAAGTTCTCCTCAGAGTGTTAATGTTAATGCACGGTTCATTCAGGATGTTAATGTTAATTCACACTTCCCTCACAGCTTAATTTTAATAACTATTAGTAATGTAAAGCACAGTGTAATTCAATGAAGCACAACTAATAAAAATCATGATCATAAATATGCATTTGCACTTTACACTGATTGAGGCCTAATTCACTGTGACTCCTGATGAAGTCCACAACCAATCACATTACATTCACATGACACGTTCCATTAAATGATGGCTGAATTTGACTCAATGCACTTTTTTTTTTCTAAATGTTTAAATCAGTAGTAAACACTGCAGTGAATTGTACGTGTGCATGTCTTTGTGTGTGTATGTGTGTGTGTGTGTGTGTGTGTGTGTGTGTGTGTGTGTGTGTGTGTTAAAACACAAACCAAATGAGCAAATAATAGTCAACCACTGTCACACATTCACCTCATCGATCCACAGGCCTGTTTTTTTTTTGTGTGTGTGTTTTTTTTTTAAAGCAAGTCTGGTGAAATAATTCATAAGACTTGCAACTTTATTTCAAGTGAAAATAAAAACCTGCCCTCACACCTGCCAGTGAAGCCCCCTGTAATGTAAATCTACACTGAGAACAACATTATGGTCAACAATTATTAATTAGAAGGCATGGTGGTGTGGCCGCTGCAGGTGCACTGATGCAATAAGTTCTGTAAATATTATACAGTGTATGATCTGTGAAAGGTGCACGACTGCATGACAGCTGCACACAGGATCTTATTTCTCTCTAAAGAAATTAAAAAATACAGTATACACAGGACCTAGTGTATAAAAATGCAATAAATGATAAAAGCTGATGATGTTAATATAAAATTTGTCAATTTCAGTAAAACGGCAAAAAAAGAGGGAAAAAAAGCAGAATTACGTTTGTTCCTTTTACAAATAAATACAACAGCAGGCAGTGTGCGGCATGCCGACAATTCCCTTTTCCCTAACCTGCAACTGGAACTCACCTATGCAGTTTTACCGCTCTCAACATATCAATGTAACCCCCCCAAAAAAGGGCATAAGTTGATGGAAAATAACCTACCATAGACGCTGCTGCTGCTGATCATGTCGTGCTGCAACAAGGAGAGGAAGAGGAGAGGAGAGCATTGGAATTAATTTGTGGAAAAATCAAAAGAGGAGGAATCCCCCCCCCAAAAAAGCTTGTTTTTTTTACATGACACTTTTCCTTGCACCGCTCCTCGGATTTCAACCCGTCTGAAATGTGGGCCCTTCAAGTCGAGCGAGCAACTCAATAGGATAGGCTACTCATCTAACCTACATGCATATCATTATAAAGTGGACCCCGGGATGTGAGCGGTGGGGGATAGGGGCAAAAATCAACTGGTGCGCGGTGAGGTCAGTGCACGGTGATTTGTTTGGAAATAACGCCCGATTGAAGTTCTATGTGTTGATGACGCCCTCAATGTCCAAGCAGTGCTTTTAAAAAATAGATGGTGCGGTGGCCGAGGCGCTGTGACATTGTATCCGTTCTTACCAAGCATGCATAGGGCAACTTGTTGTAACCGTATCGCCACAGCCGCCTGATTGAGCCTGGAAATAATGTCACTTATATGTGCAACTTGTGTATTATTCCTGCTTAGTTAGCGCTGCACAGCCGACATACAGAAAAAGCGGATCTATTATAGTGCAGCCTACATGCCCATGCTGCTGCGATTCAACCGAGGCGCAGGTGCGCTCCTTCAAAAATCCCATACAACGAACGGAGCAATTCGCAGCCAGGTATCGTTTGCATGCCGCGAAACTTGTTTAATCGGATATGCACATGCACAATGTCAAAATGGAGCGCATAAGCCCTGCAAAAAAGCCTGGTTTATGTTCGCAATGGTCTCCTCTCTAGACGCGCTGGAGAGGCTGCCTGCTTTTGACCACTCTGTCTAATTGCAGACGCAGCGGATCCCAGGACTATCCTTCCTTACCTGCTTTTTTTGCGACAGGTCGACCTCTCTCGGGGGGGTTTAGGGTAGCATCGATCCCGACGAGGGGTTTTGCTGATGAACGAGGTGCCGAGGTTAAGCCGGGTTGCGTGCGATCTGAAACCATCCCAAGTTAACGCAGGAAACACTGACCACAGCCACTGCCATGTTGGAATTTCACCAACCCTGAACAGCTGCTTCACAGACTGACCAGTACGCTCCCCACTGCGCATGCGTCTAAAGGGAGGGAAAAAAAACCACACACACACAGACTAAAAAATTCCCAATCCCAATTATCGCCCATAAGGTTATAATGGGCGTCAATTGAGTATGGCCAGGTTGGAGGAGTGGGCACCGCGGCCATGGCTTAGCCTAAGTGAGTTCAAATTTGATTTTTGTACTTTTTCATTAGTATAATGGAGAGTTAAGATCAAGAGCAAAATTGCTGAAAAAAATCAATTTGGAAGCCACAGTCTAGCTTTAAAGTCCCATCAGGGGAGCATTGAGGACAAAAAAGTACAAAAAGCCTATTCATCGTTAGAGAAGCCACTTTTTCTTGCCACTGTCATAAATCCTATTTTCTTAATATAAATAAAACATCTGCTAATGACTAAAGATCATCTTTGTTTCTGATGCATTTCAACTTGTTTCCAATATTTCCTCGAATTAAGTTATTATTAAGTTATTATCTCTTGACACTAGTGAGGTGATCCACCTTATTGATTCTGGTTTAAAGAAAATTGTCAAAAGGGATTAAACTGCCCGACAAGGATGATCTCACCTAACTGGCTTATTCCCCACTTATTTTTATGAAAACGAGATTTTAAGCATCAATAGTTATTAAAATTTACATTTTTGCAATATTGTATAAATAATATTCACTTATGCCTAATTATATATCACACAAATAGTCAATCATGTAATAACAACAACATATTATTATTAGTCACCAGCCATTGCCTTGTTCCCAGAAAGTTACAGGTTTGAAGGATTTGATAAATGATATTAGATAGGAGATCTTTTCCATACATTTAGTGAACTGACAACTTGTTGTTGTTGCTGTAGCAGACAAAAGACCGAGGGATAAACATGAACAGGGGAAACTGCCGAGATGCAGGAGAGGAAGTCAAGGACACAGCAAACAAAAGGAAAAACATAGGCTTCAACATAAGTTTCACAAGCTGATCACAAGCAGTTATATGCTGTAAACCCCTGGGTGTACGCCCATATGATGCAGTGTTGTCCCACCTGAGAGGATATAATTTCGAGAGAGAATTATATAATTTATTATACTGTAGGGGACAGGATAGTGAAGCAGCCCGCTTTGTATATGCTGTTATGTGGGGGGAAAAAATGAAAAATGTGAAATTAAAATGTTTCCCATATCTCTGTTGGCCTCCTGCCGCCCGCTGAAGGTCCCCTGCAGGTCCTCGGGCCACCGTGGGGACCACTCAGTGAAGTAAACATGGGTGGGGGTAGGAGGAGGAGGAGGAGGAGGAGGAGGAGAGGGGGCCTAACCCCCCCACCCGCACCCTCCACTCCCGTGTGCGCGCGCGGCCGCTCCTCGTGGCTGCGTCCGTGTATCTCCCAGTGATAATTATAGCGCCAACGTGGAATTAGCAAT